>NW_024104649.1:0-200933 GCF_003945595.2 Pipra filicauda | reverse complement strand
AAAAGAGAAGAAAGAAAGAAAGAAAGAAAGAAAGAAAGAAAGAAAGAAAGAAAGAAAGAAAGAAAGAAAGAAAGAAAGAAAGAAAGAGAAAGAAAGAAAGAAAAAGAAAGAGAGAAAGAAAGAAAGAAAAAAAAAGAAAGAAAAAGAAAGAAGGAGAAAAGAAAGAAGGAAAGAAAGAAAGAAAGAAAAAAAAGAAAGAAAAAGAAAGAAAGAGAAAAGAATAAAGAAAGAAAGAAAGCAATAACGAAAGAAAGAAAAGAAACAAGAAAGAAAAAAAAGAAAGAAAAAGAAAGAAGAAAGCACGAAAGAAAGAAAAAAACGCAAATAAAGAAAGAAAGAAAGCAAAGAACAGAACGAACAGAAAAGAAAAAGAAAGAAGAAAGAAAGAAAGGAAGAAAGAAAAGAAAGAAAAAAGAAAGGAATATAGAAAAGAAAGGAAGAAAAGAAAGAAAAAATAAAGAAAAGAAAGAAAAAGAAAGAAAGAAAGAAAGAAAGAAAGAAAAAGAAAGAAAGAAAGAAAAAGAAAGAAAGAAAGAAAGAAAGAAAGAAAGAAAGAAAGAAAGAAAGAAAGAAAGAAAGAAAGAAAGAAAGAAAGAAAGAAAGAAAGAAAGAAAAGAAAGAAAGAAAGAAAGAAAAGAAAGACCAGAAAAACCGAAAGAATGAATGAAAGAAAGACAAGAGTGGCATAACTAGTGTGCTTGGGCGCCTGTAACTGCTGATTCGTGCTCCACGCTGCCCTCGCCATAAACACCTTAAAAAGAAACCTCTGGGTTTGGGTCTCCTGCCTTGGGCTCCCTCGGGGCTGCACGGTCCAGCTTCACCTCCTCCCTGACGGCTCTCGCTTCACGCAGGTTTCCCTCCTTCTCCCCCTCCCCCGGAGCGAGCGGGTTTGTGCGTTTGGGGCACCCGGGCCCACCCGATCACGGCCTCCCGGCCGAGAGCCGCTGCCCGCCGGTGAGGGGCGGAGGAGCGTGTGCCCGGCGGGATGGGGACCTGGGGTTGCGAGGCTGGGGCTGTGAAGTTCCAGCAACTGCTGTCCCACCCCGAGCGTGTCCTCCGCGTTAGGAAGGTCTATCCCCGCCGCAAGCCTGACATGGGGGACGCGAGCGCTGCCACGGACCCGAGGCGTGTTAAGCCAAACTGGTATCGCCGTGTTCGGACAAGAGTGACCGACGTAGGACGGCGAGTTGTAAAACGCCACAGAACAGAAATTTCAATACTATTCGAGTAAGTTGAGGTTAGTGTAATTTGTTAAATCCCCTGCTTCTAGAGAGGACGCCACGGGACATGTGGCGGCGGGGCGCGGGGGTGGGGGAGCGGGGCAAGGAGGGAGGCGGTAGGTGGTGACATCCCGTGGTACCCCGCCGGCGGCCACACTGGAGAAGTGACCGGTTACAGCGACAGACACTCCGTACAGCCCGGTCACCTCCTCAGAAATAGGCTCCGCGAATGAGCCCTCCCAGGAAAGCCCCTCCGCGTCGTATTTTCGCACATCGCCCCCCCTCCTCATATATGGTCCCAGAGGTGTTCGGGGACATTACCCATCGAGTCGGGGCTGTGAGGGAGTCCCGGGGCAGCCGGCTGGGAAGCATCGCCCCGGCGGCTGGAAGCGGTGGTGGGACGTGCGGGGTTCGCCCGGATCCCGACCGAGCCGCTTCCCCAGCCGCCGGGCTGGGAGGCTCGGGGGGAACCGGATCACACCGCAGGGATTAGAAGGGAAAGTACCCGCTGGACGTCTTCCCCGGCCCACCGAACACCTCGCAGCCCGAGCCCTCAGAAGCCTTCGCCCCGGAGGAGCCCGGGCCGAGGGCCGGTGCCCCGGGAAGGCCTGGGCTGGCAGTGGAGCGGACAGAAGTGTGCCCTCCGCCCTGCTCCTGGGCCCAACCAAGCCTTAGCAATATTTCGAGACAAGTAGCTTTAAGATTAATTATTTTAAGGTGCTTTGCTTTTTTTTTTTTTTTTTTTTAGTGGCAGAAACATAATACTATTTGGCGAAAAAAGAAATTACCAGCAAGGGCCGGGGAGATTAACATTTGGAAACTTATGAAATGTAATCTGCATATCCAATTGATTCCCAGCATATCAGTTGAAAGGATAAAGATGTGTATCTCCATGATGGATATTGCATTAATAGGCACATAAATAAAGGTTGAAAAGTCATCACTGAAAGCTTTGAACCTTTTTTCCATTGCTTTTATGTCCCATCCGCACGTTTCAGCACCATCTTTTTTTTTTTTTTTCCCTTTCTGAATTGTTACGTTTTCATTAATTTACAGATCAGCACGACTGGCAGCTGGAGAAGGGACGGCTCGGTACGAGAGGAGGCTCTGCGGAAGGGCAGGGATAGGGGACGGGACATCCCAGATCCCCCGAGCCGAGCCCAGGAACCATTTTGGAGCCCCGCTGTCCGGGCCGAGGGGAAAGGAGGGCATCTTGCCCCTGCCATTAAGGAAGAGTTTTTCTCCGAGGTTATGTCCTCCGGGGATCGCCTGTGCCATCACCGCGGAGGAAAGAGAAATCTGGAGGGTAACGGCAAAGCACTTCCACGGTGGGAATATACGGGATAGCTCTCGCCAGCAGGGTCCCAGAGGGAGCCATGAGAGGGAGCAAACACCCAAGGGGTGGGAGTTGGTCTCCAGGAAGGGCCGAAATCCAAGCCGGCGAGGCTGCCTGTGGGAGAAAGCTGAAACACTTAACCCCACAAATGGCTCCCTTTGCGGCAGCGTCCGCCCTCTCTCCCTGTAAACTGGCAATAAATACAACATGTATTTCGCTAACTCCTCACCTTTCTGATTACTACCAGATCCCTCAGTAAGCGATACTACAGCTGCCACTCCGCACTGACACGTGCCCGCCGAACGAGGACAGGGATGTATCTGCAGTCCTGAGGCTGGGGGCAGGAGGGAGGGGCGGGTGTGGGCTACAGGTCCCGGCCCGCAGGGCCCGAGGGCTCCTTCCAGAGGGCCACGGCGGCTGGGACGAGACGGTCCTTCCCTTTAAAGAGACGAGAGGAAAAGGCGGCGCTACTCATTCATTTCTGACTTTAAAGATTACCATCGAATTTCGGGTGCATCTCAGAGAGGGGCGGCAAGACCCCGCCATGTCCCCGACGGGAGGGCAGGGCCGGCTCCTCGTGTCCACCTGCGAGTCACCCTCGGGAAACCCGCATCTCCCTTCCCCACCTCCTTCGTAGTTACCAGCCTCATGTCAAAACGAAGCGTCTAATCCTCGTTAATTACTCGTAAAAACACCAGAGATTATTAATTCCAGCAGTATCACAATAGATTTCCACCGGGAGTTTTACTGCAGCAGAGACACCATGAGGATTTAGGGACCCGAGGCTCGGACCATCAGGTACGTCTGGCTTCGGAGTAAGGGATTTGCACGGCGGCGGGGAGAAAACATCCGTGGCCCTGCATGACCAGGTCTGTCAACAGGTACCGGGGCACCAGCAGGCATCCAGCCCTCGATCCCAGCGGTCACAACTGTCTTCTGGGACATTCCCGCCTCCCTCTCTCCTCGCCCTCTATCCAATACGATCGAGCCAGGAATTAACGATATTAAGGGGGAAACGGCCCTACTAGCACAGACATTGAATTCATTAATCGGTATTTCGCCCGCAGCTATATGATTTCATCGCTTACTCTTTTAAAGATGAACTGGATTAAAATTTGGGAAAGGATAAGCAGAAAGAGAGTGAAAAAGACAGAAAATGAGAAAGACCGAAAGAAAGAAAGAGAAAGAAAGAAAGAAGGGAAGGACCGGAGAGGGGTCCCGCCGGTGCCGGGGCTGCGGCCGTGCGGTACTGTCCCCGGCCACCCGAGCGGGTGAAGCCGTGGCCCGGGGCAGCACAGCAGGGCCGGCTCCATCCCCTGGCTCCAGCCCCCGCTCCCCGCAGTGGGTACTGCCCATCCCCGAGCGGGACCGCTGCTCTGCTGCCGCCTGCTTTCCCGCCATCCATCCCACCCCGGAACACAGGGATCCCTCTCCCCAGCCGCCGAGCGCTGCCCCTGTCAGTGCCAGGCGCTCATTTCCAACGGCAGAGCATCACTGGGTTAAGTAAAACACAGCGGGAACAGACACAGCGCAAGATGTGGGGGGTTCGGGGCTCTTTCAGCACCGGCCCGTGGACACCTTCCCGAGGGGGCAGCTCCCCAGGTCCCGGCACCACCGCCGCCCCCGGCCACACAGCTCCCGGCGCGGGGGAGAGCTGGTGTTCGGCCCGACGGGTTTGCCTCGGGCCAAAATTAAACAACTGCCCACAAAAAATAAAGACATTGGGGTGGTTTTTTTTTTCGGGGGCAACTTCACCCAATTAATATCTAGACGAATACTTTTCGTGATCATTACCAAAGACAGACTCCTCCTTCAGAAAGAAAGCAGAAGTAACTTCCAGGACAACTAGAATGTTGCCTATTTTCCAAATGATGTTGATACTTAAATAATGCAAGGAGAGCTAAATTTATTCTCACAGAGAAAGGCTTGCTACTTGACTAGAAGAAAGTGGTTTATATTTTAGTTTTACAGTTTCATTAAATTTACTTCAAAGTTTTCGATAGTTACAGATTTATTTTTTTCCTAGAGGAATACTTTCTGTCTCCTAATATTAACCATACAACTAACAAGTCCTTATTTTCCACGTGGAAATCAAGCTGGCATTATTGCTCATCCTCACTTTTTCTAAGTCATAAAAAGTTTCATGTTTCTCCTTTTAAAGGAAAGCAAATTTTGATTTCTATCTCAAGCATGTTCCTCAAATTTCACTCATTAAAAAAACCCAGCCAACCAATTAACCAATCAAAACCACAGCCAAACCCCAAATGCTGTTATTGCTATTGTTTATTAATCAAAATATCACAAAATAATAATCAAAATGGATTCGTTAGATTTTTCTACGTGTTTAAACAACTTAGAAGTAGGATGGGGAAACAGCTTATATCTGGATCTGTAATGAGCTGAAGTCTAAGATTTAGATTCCTTGACAAATCAAGAGTAGGAGGAATCAAAGTGAGAAATAAAAATAATTAAAAAAAAAAAAAGTAAAAATCTTTCAAGCTATTCCCCCCAAATTTCATAATCCAATGAGACAAATCAACCTCATGATATTTGATTACTGTAAAAATCTTCTTAAAACAGCTGAAATATTTCTCAACCAAAACTATGTGTAAGAGATTACAATCACCTTCATGCAAAATCTCTCAATCTGCATGACATGTGAACAACACGCCTGAGAGCAGCTCAGATCCTAAGCTTCGAGGCCAGTTTCAGACCCAGGTGTTTTCAGTAAGAGGAGGTAACAGGCAGAGGGCCAACATCGCTCCTTCTCCAAACACAGGCAAAAGTATTTTATGCTGCATTGATCAAAGATCAACGTAGTTGAATATGTGCAGTATGAATGTGTGCATACCCCATGACATAAACCACATTTTGTTAATGCAACTTTGGCATTTCTTCCAACTATCTCCATTTCTACATGCGCTTGGATAAAATGTAAAAGCAGGATAAGTTGTAGCATTTTCTAGCTTTAATAAAAGCAAGCCATGAATTTTAAATATCCTTCAGAAACACTAGAAATCATAGCCATGAAAAACCCACTGCTTCCTGGGCCCATCTGTAACATGAAGGGAACATTTGTACTGTTTGTGTGAAGATCTCGTACCAATGGGCAAGTGACAGGGAGCCACCTCTTGTAATTTAAATGAGCAGAGGTTAATACAAGCAAAGATTAAAGTTTTCTTTGGCAATATAACAAAATCAACTAACCTCCAGTGAGAAAAGCATATTCTCTAGACTAGTAGAACAGACAGGGACAGAACAGCTACAAAGCATCTGTAACATATGAGAAAGGGCCATTCAGCTCAGGAAGACTTAAGTGCACACAGAGAGCCCTGACAAAGTTAGACACTTTTAATTTAAATAAATTTTAGGCTCTCAATTTTGTGTCCATAAACGTATCTCGCACCATATTACTAACCACTGCATTGTTTATGCTTAAGCCTGCAGGTCAGAGATGGTCAATAACCATTGTTCTGGACACATTCATGTTTAAATACTGGCTTCTTCGGCAGTAAGAAGCTGCAACAGCACCTTTCCTTGGGATTCACAAAGACCACTGCCCTGAGCAAAGTTTTTCAGCCTCAGGTTTGAATACACATAGCACACCTACAGTGAACCTGTAGTTCACACACACTTAAAATTCCAACTCTGTGTGATTTTGTCTGTTTGCACAACCGGACAGCCAGATGGAACAGTTCTCCCACACCGGTGAAATTTTTCACCAAAGTAGGATTTGAACTGAAAATGCTCATTAACCCTATAACTACACCTGTACTCCCCTCCAGGTAACTGCCTGCAGGAAACTCACTCTTCCATCACGTGCAGAAGGCATTTTATGCGAAGTGTTTGTCAGAGACTGAAATGGTTGATGATTTATGCATTCTAGGAGACTCTTGCAGGCTTTTCACTTTTGCATTATACCTCGGATGGACAGTTGGGCCTGTCCCTCCCCCCAGTAAAGAGCCGAGCTTGCAGGCTTTTGACTTCTGTATTATACCTCTGATGGGCAATTAGGTCCATCCCTCCCTCCAGTGCTGAAGGTGTCAAGCCCTAAAAAAGCAAGAAGATAACAACTCCCCTCCTCAGGGGAGGTGTAAAAGCATGCTGAGGGTATATAAACTGACTGGTGACTTTGGGGTTTTGGGGTTTTCCTTCTCCCCCACTGCCTCCGAATCAAGACCATCACTTTCAAGATTGCCAAGCTGCATCGCTGGATCCAGTGGGCAGTGACTATATACGTTTATTTCTCACTCTCATCTTTTCTTTTTCCTTACTCTCCCTTACTCTTATCCTGTCTTTCTCTCCCCTATGCATTTTCTCCCCCCCCCCAAAAGGTTATCTCTATGTCACATTGTTATATGACAACACCCAAAATGCTAGCGTAGCTGTTGATGCAGAATTGTTAAAATAAACCTTACCAATATATGTTTTCAGACACCGATTATTCAGTGTCTTTTCACTCTAATCCACCCCAAAGGAATTACTGATAAAAACCTGGGTTACTCCCCCTCCCCTATTCCTGGGATGGGTCGTAACAGTGTTACACACAATAAGCTACTTTGGGACGTAAGCCTTGAAAACAAACCCGAATCTCTATGAGTTGTTATTTGATCTACAAAGAAAGAGTATTAAGATAAGAAGCAACAGTATTTCCATTGCACCTGTGACCCATCATATTTTAAAAATGTATTTTGACAGCGTCAGGAAAAAAAAACAGAAATTTTTTATCTGTTCTTAAAAGTATAAATGCAGACAGAAACTCTCTTTTCAGAGTAAGATGGTTTTTTGAGGTTCTCAGCCCACAGTACTATGATTAAGCCTGATTTTCAAAACTTGCTTCCAAAATGCTGTCTCAACCCAGCCAAAAATAGATGGGATGCAAACTACTAGTCACTTCAGGAAGTGCAGGTCATTGCTCTAACTTGTAGGGATGTACAATTCCGTACCTACTGCTGTTACCTACTTTTTTCATTATTTGCTAAATTTCAAATTATCATAAACACGAGAGTTACTGCTCTGTTGCTTTTTGCATGATAAAATACATAAGTCTCTCCAGATGCAGGCCTTTTAACCAATCAACTAGAGTTTATTCCTTCAATGCATTTATGAAATACTTGAGTGGTTTTCTGTCAAACTTGCCTTTCAAAAAACAAATACCTGCCATTATATAAATGAACGCTGTATGATTCTTTACTACTTAAGGGTTAGCGATGCAAAAAGCAATATAATTTCTTCTCTGCAACTTCAGTATTTACTAGAGACACGTCCAGAGGAGAGAGCAGAAATAACATTTTTACACTGTGGCACTGAAGGTACATGGTAAATATTAAAAATGTAATTGTGCTTTAAAAAATTTGAATTCTTGAGCACAAGTTATACAGAAGGGTGGCATGAACGAAGGAAAGTTGTGGTAGTGATCGTCCCCACACATTTTCAAAGGTAGAAGCTGCCCAGGAAGACCATAGACTGAGTCTCCTCCTGTGGCTACAGTTATCTCCAATGAGAACTTTCCTCCAGTAGCAATGGTAGTCACCTGTCCCAGGTGACATGGAAATGCACAGTTTGCAGCATGTGACTGCCCCCCCAGGTTCTGTGTTGGTTGGGTGGTTCTACCCTCCTATCTACTTTTCTCTCCCTCTCTTGGTCTAATACCACCGATGTCTGGCAGCCTATTCCAAATCCTGCACCTAACATTTGATCTAATCTTCCTGTCTGGAGTTCAGTATGCTCCATTCAGGTAGAGGAATTGGGGATTACTGCCACAAAAATGTTGAGATCTTTTGGTGCAACTGGAAACTACGTATATTTCAGAGTTCACACAGACTGTGATCATGGAGAGGTAAAAAAAATTCCCGAGAAAGATTCAGGCCGCTGTCTACTTTCCTGGTATTTCCATTCCTTGTGCCCCAGACTGAGTAAAACAGGAAAATATTGCACAGCAGAAAAAAAAAAAAAAAAAGGGCAAAAAAACAATGAGGGCAAGAAAAAAAAAAAGCCAGTAGCTTGTATTTCCCACAATTTTCCCCACGGTGTTGTGGCATACCCTGTCTTCTCTGCTTTCCCACAGAGTGCCCCAAAGCACCACTTTTTTCTGCAAGAGGTGTCGATACTGTAACTGCTGCACATCCCTTCTCCTGACAATCTCCGTGCATTTTTAAACAACCAGAAGTGTTGTGACTGAAATAGTTACAATAATAAAACACCACCAGCCACACAGATTTTTCTCTTTTTGTATAACCTTTTTTTACTGAAACTTGAGCAAAGTTTGGCTTTGGACAAGCAATCTGTACACTCAAAGGAACCCAAAATACAAATATAATACTGGGATTCTACAGTAGCCAGAAATGTATACAATGCATGATTTTTTTCTGACTGATACTGTGATGTGGATCCAGACTAACACTCTTGAAACCAGTGGAGTTTCCCAAAATTTGCATAAGCAGAGAGAAAGATTTGGCATATTGTCAGACTGCCCATTTTAATTTGGCTCTGATGTATTTTCAAATATATGTGTAGGAACCCGATACGTAACATGATCGTTCAATGTGAATAAGGCTGAAAATCCTGTTTAGGCCTGTGATCTTCAACTTTTTGTAATGTGCCAACCTCTAAACACTTTAAAGTTTAAAGTAACAGATTTAAGCTTCTGATTATTGATTTGCTTTTCTTAACTTACCTTTCGCAGCTCCTTTAGAAGTAGTCCATGGATCCCAGTTGAAACCATTGGTTTAGTCAAAATGGCAAATACTGTTTACAGAGAAAAGGCAAGAATAAAAACTACGATGTGGAAAGAATTGGATGGGAGTATACACTTCTTACTGTAATCAGTATTTCAGGGCACAGCAAAGTAACAGCTTCCGTGGGCCGGCAGCTCCTGCACACATTGCACATTGGTGGGAGCTCACCAGGGTGCCAGGAGCACACCTGTGACACCTGAGGGCAACCAAAGCAAAGAACTACACGGAGAGCTCCAGCTGAGCTCCACGAGCACTCAGAGCTACCTCTGGCACATCTACAAGAGATGGAGTTGGAGCAGCGACTGCTGGCTGGGCTCACCTGAACTGCAAGGGACTGGAGCTTACCTGGTTGAACAGAAATGCGGATACGCGCGCTGCGTTTGCAGTAGAAGCACAAACAGGTAAATCATGTATTGGTGCATATGATGTACACATGTACATATTTTATATATTTATTTTTCTTAGAAAACATTGCTGCTGTTTATGTCCATTAATTTACATATATTTATTCCTACTACAGTATCATTTATAATAATACTTTCACTTCTATAGCACCTCCTCTTCAAGGATCTCCAATTGCTTAAAAACTTTAATAAATAAAGCCTCACATCTTGCCTGTGAGGTAGGTCAATGCTATTATCAAACTTTACAGATGCATTAACTGAAGAACAGAGAGGTTAAGGCCCAAATTTTCAAACATTTGTACCTGAAGTCAAGCACCTAAACTCTCATTTAGATGCTTAAATAAAAGTCTCATGATTTTCTTTGGTGCAGAACATTCACAACTACTGCTGAAGTCAACAGGGGCTAACGGTCAGGCCTGATTTTAGGAGGCATAACCTTTTAGACAGCTAACGAGCAACTCCAAGTTGGAAAACATTGGTCTAAATACACGAATCATGGTCAGAGCCACAGCTGATCCCAGTAATTTATCTCCACAGGGCCTTTATAATATGATATACGACTTTAAAAGGCTGGTGCGGATCTTTTTAAATAGACGTGACACAAAGATCATATACTGTTTCCATAAACTGTGTCCATCGCCACAGAGTTTGTATAAACATCGCTTGGGTTTCTGGGGTTTCTTGGGCGTCAGGGGGTTGTTTTTCACAAATTTGTGATAATCAGGACAATGCACAGTACACATCACTTGTGCAGTCATAAAACACATCACACATCTTCACCTGCTGTCTTTACATTTCTACATAGTAAATTCATTTGCACTTGTGATAAATATAAGTGGTCAAGTAAAGGTCTATTAAGAGGATACTTGTCAGAATATCATGCAGACAGCTTGCAAAACACACATACTAAAAGATCACTTTTAAAATTCTTGAATTGTTAAGCACGAAAATAATTACTTCATTCCATTACAGTACTGTGTAGAAACACGGAATAAGTAGCATTATCTTATTCCCAATAGAATAGATTATAACAACTAATTAAGTTAAAAAAATTCAGGCACCAAATGAATTATCCTGCAACATAGAACAGTATCTATATAGAGTGTTCTCCTTAATATACTACAAACCCAGCTGTATGGCAATGTTTTTCCATTTCAGCTTATGAGCATCTCATCACATTTCACAGACATCTGTGATATTCCAAACTTAGAAAAAAAATATTTTCTACTGGCCGCTACAGAAACTCCCAACACAGAAGAGAAACTTACCAAGAGGGGAAACCACCATCTTATTATAGCTATCTCGACCAGAGGCAAACGTTCAATCACAAATTATGCTACTGCATTCCACTTTTACAGTGATGCTGAAAGTTTGTACTTTAATGTGGGCTTCTCTCACTGTGTAAAAATTGAAATCAATGGCCAGTGAAATATTACTCCCTGCCACAGGAGTCTCTTTGCTCCATTTTAGAGCTCCATTAATTAAATAATCTTCCATAAATTGCTGTAAGTGTTCAATGTAGTGTTTCAGTCTCCCACATTAAATTAAAAATTTCAAAGAATTAAATAATACAGCTTATTTTAAGCAACCATCAGAGGGCTCAATGGCCTTGTAATAAAATTATAATAAAACCATACTCAATACATTGTAGGAAACTTTGGCTCAGTCTCTTTTAAGATAATACATTTCTGTTACAGCTTCTTCTACATGTACTTGTTAACTTCATAAAAGGGAAAACACAAAGCGCATTAAACACTGTCATCCTGTTCTGCTCCTAACCACAGTGAATCTCTCCAATTATCTTCCAGGTGGGGGCAACAGTAAGCCAGTTTTCTTTTATCTCGATTGTGTCCTTCTGCATCAGGAGCTCAGAACCCGGGGTGCGCTCCCGCAGAAGAGGGGAGGCGCGTCAGCCCCCAACCTCCAGCTCCCCAGAGAGGCCCTTCCAGGCATCTCAGCTGGAAAGGCGCGCCCTGCCCTCCCTCCTGAGCGTCCGGACCCTCCGTGACCCCTCGCCGGGTCACCCTGCAGCCCATCCCCATCGCCGCGGGCTGTGCCGGTGCCAGGGGGCCGGCGTGGCCGCAGGGCTCACCATGACATCAGGTCGGGCCTGGCACCTGTCACCGCGGCAGGACTGACACCTGTCACCAGGGCGGGCCCGTCCCGCCCGGGGGTCACCGCACCCAGCGCGGGGCACCTGCACGCAGGGTCCGCGCTGTCCCCGCACCGCCGGACCCCCGCACCGCGCTCAGCCCGCCCCGCGCCGCCCGCGCCGTGCAGCCCGGCCCGGCTCGGCCCCGCTCGGCTCCGCCGGGGCTACGTGTCGCTCCTGCGGGCCCGGCCCCGCGCGGTGCCGTTCGCGGTGGCCCCGCCGGTGGCCGCCTCGGGCCGGTACTTGAGCCAGCAGATGAGCCATGTGACGACGACCGAGAAGAGGGCGAGGATGCTGGCCACCGACAGGCAGATGGGCCCCACCGGCGACGGCGATGCCGCGGCGCCCGGGGCGGCGTCCCCGCCGTACTGGTTGACGAAGATGAGGCCGGTGAAGAGCAGCACCACCATGGAGAGGAAGGAGACGACGACGCACACGCAGCCGGCGCTCAGCGCCGCCCGCTTGCAGCTCTGGCAGCTCTCGTAGCCGCCGCCCGAGGAGCGCGGCCCGGCGGGGGCGGGGGGCGGCGGGGCGAGCGCGGCCGCCGCCTCCCGGGCGCGGGGCGGGCGGTGCGGTGGCAGCGGCGGCAGCCGGTCCTGCGGCACCGGGTCGCGGGCCCGCAGCTGCGGCGGGCAGGCGGCGGCCAGCTTGGTGTTGACCGGGAGGCCGTGGACACGGTGGTCGGGCAGCGCCGTGCGGTGGCGGCAGAGCGGGCAGGCCAGGGAGCCGCCGGGGGACCGGCCCGGCCCCGGCTCGGCGCCCGCGGCGGGGGGATGCTGCGCGGCGCGCAGGTGCAGCTGGCTCAGGCACTCCTGGCAGAAGGTGTGCAGGCACTCCAGCAGCTTGGGCGCCCGCCGCTCCAGGTCGAAGTAGTTGTAGCAGATCTTGCACTCGTAGTCCTCGCAGCTGGGGACGGCGGCCGCCGCCGCCGCCGCCGCCTCATCCTCCCGCTGCCCGCCCTGCCCTACGCCGCCCGTCTGCGTCGGCTCGGCCATAACATCTCGCCGGAGGGGGACGGAGAGCCGCGGAAAGGCGGGGAGTCCCGGGCCGCCCCACGCCTGGCAGGCGGGCGGGGAGCCGGGGAAGCCGCGGCCCCGCCGCCTCCTGGCCGCGCCCGCGGGCTGCGGCGCGGCCCGGCGGGGAGGGCGGGAGGATGGAGAGAGGGAGGGAGGGCTGATGGCCGCCTGCCTGCGCCGCCCGCCGCGCTGGCGGCTGCCGGGGGCTGCTGGCGGCTGCCGCGGGCGGGGGGCGGGATCGACGCCGCCCGCCCCCGGGAGCGGCCGCCGGTGCGCGGCGGGGCCTCTCCCCTGCCCGCCTGGCGAGCGGCGCGGGGCCGTGCGGCGGTGCGGTGCAGCGGGGCCGTGCGGCGCGGCGGCCCGTGCCCCCGGGATGCCGCATCCCAGCGCCCCGCGTCTGGCTCGGCCGCGGGAGCCGCCCCCGCAGCACGGCCGGGCGGGGGGTCGGTGCTCTCCCGCAGCCCCACCGCCCCGCAGCGCTGCTCGGCTCTGGGAACGCGACTGTGTGCCGGGGAGATTTTTAGTCTTGGAGTGCTTTTTTTTTCTTTTTCTTTTTTTTTTTTTTTTTTTTTAAACCATTTTGTTCATTTCTGCAGTTGATGAGGATTTCCCACCGTCATTATGCGCTGGGTCCAGCGGTTACGATGACAAGACCCTCGTTAGGCACGAACGCCGCTGGTGAAGGGTTAACATGGGAATACAGGGTGACATCTCTTCCATACACTGCAGTTCACAGGCTAACCGATATTTTGCTGCTTTTCAGGAAGAACCTTTTGTCCACTGTGATTCTCTTTCATTTTGCACAGTGAAAATAAAAGGTGTTTTATTCCGGAAACAAGAGGCGGAAGGAGCTGCTGATGTTGTTATTTACATCCTGACATCACTAAAAGGTTGAGAGCTTTTGCCTAGTTTAATGAAAAAGAATCCAAGCAGTGAAACGTCCATAGCTGGTGATGTCATATGTTAAACAATTTGGTAGATTTCACTAAATCAAAATCTGCACTGCCTTGTCAGGGAAGTCTGGAACAACTCCTTTATCTTCAGATGTAGCAAGGCCGTAACAGTGATTATTTCTCTTTGTAGTTCTGAAACACTACATGAGGATAGCTCTAGCCAGGTAATGCCCGTGTTTCAGGCACACTGCATTGCCCTGCTGTCTTGCTAAAGCTGCATCTTAGGCATGTCCACTCTGGACTGAGAGCTGTTTCAGCTTGGACACCTTACCCTCTCCTCTGCCACGTTATCAGGAGTGCTTCATGGCAAAGGCTAAGGAAAGCTCCCTCTTCTTCTCAGTGCTGGACCCTTCTCAGGGTGCCAGGGCTTAATTTGTTCTTGAGCTCTGAGCATTCTTGAAGAGACAAAATGAGGAAACCGTTGTTAAGAAAGACTGGCTTGTTGAAAAGATGAAAAGCCACATATTGGTAAATATTGGTAAATATGCCATCTGTGACGGCAGATCTGAAGATTGTCCTTGAGAAATAAAGCTAGCAAAAGAGGGAACTTAAAGTTCCTTAGCTTAGCATAAACCAAAATCACGGGATAAAGTCAAACGGAGGAACATTCTCTGTACAGAGAGACATGTCCTTTTTATAATTTAGCCTAGAAGATTTAAAGTCTTTTAAAAATCTTGATTGTGTCTCTAAAAAAAAAAGAAAGCAAATTACTTTTGCTGTCGCTGTCCACAGTGCACAGCTACTTGGCATGTGGAGTCAAAAACTGGCCCTTTTTAAAAGCCCACCCTGGTTTGCAACCTCAGAGATAATCTGCTTGATAAATTTGGGATGGTTTTCATCTAACTCTGGTAACTTCAATTTTTTAAATGAAATCTCATCATATTTACTCAGGCGTTCTTATATTCTAAAACGTATGTTTCTGGTGGTTATTTATTTTGTTTTGCCTTTTGTTTTATTTTTGTTGGGGTTTTTTTTGCTCGCTACTGTTTCCCAAATAGTGTCATGTTCCTATTTAATTAGCTCATTGTTAAAAGATGTATGTCAAATTATCCCAGGCACTGCCCTTCCCTTTAATATTATTGTCACTTTCACAACCCTACAACTTCCAATTAATTTTTAAAACATGTGAAAGTCCTTAGATCCAAGCAAATATGAATTACTTTTTCAAGTAAATTTTTTTGAGGCACTGTATCAAATGCTTTAATAAGGTCCAGATATATCAGCTGCATTTCTGGTTCAAACTGCTTTTCCCCTGTCTTTTTTGTTCTGAATTTTCTTATCTGATGTGTATCTGCCTTGAGGTCAACTGAAACTCTGTCTAATAAGTATATGGAAGTCAGAATTGGGAAAGCTTCCTGTAATTCTGGCATGAAAACTACACAGATGGGGAAGTTGAGCATAACTGAAAAATTGTAATAACTTAAAAAAGCTAAATGCAAAATTAGGATGAAATTTACTTTTTTTTTTTTTTTTGATAAAAGAATGAGAAAAACTGGTGTGTAATCACAGAAACTTCCATGTTCATAATTACCCTCGTGAACACAATGCTGCACAACTCAGTCCCACACAAGTAAGGTTATCCTGTGCCATGCAGTCCCTAGGGGACATTATTAAGCAGAACTTGTAGGGCACGAGGTCCTCACAGCTGGTGAGATGCCGCTTTGTTCTGTGGAAGGGTGCAACTCCTGTTTACCTCTTTGTGTCTCCAGTGGCATTTGCAGGTTCTGTCCTTACCCTTCTGCAAGCACAGGAACTCGTGTGATAACATGGCAAGTCAGTTCTAGGAGACAATCAAACTGAACACTTTTTCGTTAAGTTTTCTGCTGAAACAACTCAGCACAGCGGGTTGCTCCCTGGGTGCATGAGGTCTGTGGCCAGTGGAGGGAAAACACTGGTGGCTGTGGGGTCAGGAGAGGAACTGAGGCTGGGACAGCAGCGACGGTGATTTACATGCACTTACCTTACTATGGAACACAGCTATTAATGAGTTCAGCCCTTCTGTCTTGGTCCAGCATCATGTCAGGTGCATGTTTTAGTCGTGTCATGGGATGTTATAGTCCAGAGCCAGGCTTAAAGGGCTGCTGTGACAACCTGAAGAGTAAGCTGTGCTCTTGTATCTGCTGGCAGCCTTATAGGATAAGTGGGATAGTGTCGAGCTGTGGCTCTCCAGGGGTTTGTGGCTTCACCAGGCAGAGTGTTTGTGCAACACATGCTCCTACTCTCTGCAGCGTGGTGCTGCCCTGTCTCCTCGGTCACTTGGACAAGCAGGGTGTCCCACCTGGAGTTAAAGGTGGCTTCTTCACTGGATTCTTCTGGCAACCAAACCTGTGATTCTTCACAAGAGGAGAAGCTGGACCATGAATACTGAAAAACATCTCCATGATGAATTTAAAGGCTTCCTAAGTAGAGACTGAAGAAAAATTTCTTCAGATTTCTGGAATACTTGCTGTATTTCTGAAGATCCAGATGTATTCTCTCTTTTAGTCACTTTAATTACAATGAGTGTTTATTCTGTGGATTGTCAGCTTGTAGGGACTGTTCTTTAGGGGGAAAGGTATATTAGTTATTGTAAAAATAATGCCAAATGCAGCTGAGCCGATTCTGAGGGCTGATTTTTGGCTGAACCACTACTGAAGACTTTGAATGTTATTCAAAGTTGTGTTACAAATTTGGAGCGAAAGTGGCAAGCAACCCTTACAAAATATTTTTTCCACTTAAAAATAGTCATTCTGTAGCTGATAAGAATTGATTTTTAGCGTTTTAAATATTGGGCCTGATTTATCTAGTGCAGTGTGCCAGTTTGATGCCGGTGCAGGACTTGGTCTAAGAAGAGCTATAACAGCGTAAAATGAACTCACTGATGAGCCAAGCCCAAAACTTCGTAGAAGAACCTCCCATTTTTCAGAAGGGATGTACAGCCCTGCAGCAGTAATATCATGTTTAGCCAGTTTATTTCTTCAGAATATTGTTGTTGTTGTACAATAGATATGTTTAATGAAATTTGACATCTTCATTTTTATTTACAGGCAGGACAAAAGTTATTCCTGATGGATGAACAAGACAAGAATGAATTGGATGCCAGACCATTCACTAAAAGAGTTAAACCCTCTGTTTTATGCTTATGTTTTCTGTACATTGCAGCAATTAACTAGCTTGTTTAGGACTGATGCAAATGTCATTGAAATCTGACAGCTCTGAAATCTGACAGTTCTTGTGATTTAATATAGTGCAACAATTGACATCAGGAGAGCTCATTTGGTAAATACTTAGAAAAACAGAACTCTCTTATTTTTCATTCTTCCACTCAAATTCATTTACACAAGATTCCTTCTCCAACCCCAATTCCACTCACTTTTGAGGGCTGGCAAAAGATGTGCCTCATTTTTATGCTCTATCATTGCATAGTAGGAAACTGCAACATCTTCTGCTTTCTTCACATTAACATTTTATTTTACATAAAGTATTTCTGAATAATTTACAATTATAGTGCTTTTTTACCTTTTCTATATTGGAACTACTATAAAAGCTATTGCATGTGTGGTCTTTTGTGTTCACTACAGAAAGGAGTGTTAATTTTCAATAATATTTTCAGGGTATTTCAGGGAGCTGAAAAGGGAGAGAAAAAGATTACAATTATGAGCAATTCTATGTCAGTCACAGCCATATAAAAATATGTTAATCTCTTAATGTATATAACAGGAAAGACGCAGAGGTAGAAGCAGACATACAATGTTTGACACTACTCTCCCTAAAAAAAAAACCTTTTCTTGTGTTGTAGCTGCTAAATTCAGTCTTATTTCAGCCGCCTCAGGCAATGAGAAATATGTGAAAGACAGGACTTCACTAACCACTCAACTTTACCAGTGAGGTCTGGGCTTCCTCTTCTAGGTTAAGCTTTAAGCTTCACTTCCTCTCCCAGTGTTGACCTGCAGCCCCAAGCACAGACACACCCTCAACTGGCATCAGTCTGATGCCAAATTGTGCAACAGGTTTATTGGCAATGAAAGAGCGAGAGACGTAGGCTTAAGGCTGGGGATGATACATAATTTCTGATGGGAATAATTTCTGGTTATTCCCATCCCTTTATTTTCCATAATCTTGTGTTTTCAGCACATCCCAAACAGGTAACTGCATTACAAGCTGTTAAGAAAAGGTGAGGAACCATTTGAAATTTTGGGGGTATGACCATTAAGTGCAATATACTTACCAAATAGCTTAGGTTTAACAGCAACGAAGAGATCACTACGGACTTGCTATCCAGAGGAAACCCAACTCAGAAATGTTATTTAAGATGGTGGCAGACATGGGCTGACTCTACAGTTTGAGCAGAGGTGACTCTGGTATTCCCTTTGTAGACCTACATTTAATCCAGCTGATGGAAGAATTAAGATTGATCATTTGGGCTCCAGAGATGTTCTCTCCTTGGGTCCCTTGGGCTGCACAGGGCAGCAATACACAGCCAAAGGAGTCTGCATTTCTCATGGAATGGTGCTTTATTAACAGGTCCTTGGAGCAGGAACTGTGTTTCTGTGTTAGGGCAGATTTGCCCTGGGTGTTTGCAGGGATTTAATTAATCTCATACAAAACAGTATTTAAGTTGATGCAGTCTTCCAGATTTGTTGCAGCTTAAGGAACAAATGTATTTTTATAAAATTTACCTTCTCCTAAGCAAATGGCACTTCTTCAGATCATTTCCTGATGATAGAACTGAGTCAAGAATCCAGGAATTGGATTCTTGGATTTAACAGTTGTTTTTTTCAAAAAGGACCAAGCTAAAAGGAGAAAAAGAGGGAAAACCTCAGAGAAGTCCTTTGTTTTGGCCAGCATTATGTTTTCTGCACATCAGAGTAATAGTGAAAATTTAATCTGACACTGGATGCTGATTTAGGTGGCAGCGTGGGGCTGGCAGAGCCTGTTTGGGCTTGCTTGGTGCAGCGTTCTGGCACAGCAGCCTCGGCAAGGGGACAGATCTCGGCAGAGCAGGGCGTTTCAGGATGAGGAGCTGCTGTGTCTCATGGCACCTTGGAGCTTAAAATTAACTGAGTGTCATGGCTATATTGGCCACAGTAAAGCAGCTTGTGGGGAAAATATAGCCAAAATTAATAATTACTATTAATGGTGATTAGAGTAATTAGTGAATGCCAGCATGGCTACCTTATCTTGGGCAGTTACTTTCTGCTACCCAAATTGTTCTTACATCATATTGAGTATATGGAATCACTGTAAAAGATTACTTAGTCCTTTGAGAGCTCAGTTTAAAATACATAGTACATGTTACATTTACTGATTTTATTACAGGATATCATTGGTAACCTTGAGTTAAAATAGGGATGGCTATCTCTGAACTGAAATCCTGATCCAGGGAAGCTGGTTAAGAGTTTTTTGTCATCAGCTTCAAGGTAGCCAAGTTTTTGTCCTTGATAATGACAGGGACATATTTTTTTAAGACAGCTTGGAAACAACTACTACTGCTCAGACCACAATATTATGTATGTGTGCTTGAATGAATTCAGAATGAGAAACAGAGGAAGAGCTTGGGAATTTTTACATTCATACTATTGTGTATATTCAGATATTAAAATCATAAATTTTTTGTTGGTTTTGAGCTGAAGTGAGCACATAGGAGTTTCTTTTTTTTTTTTTCTTATTATTATTTTTTAAAAAAACCCATGACATCTTCTCACAAGAAACAGTGAATTTAAACATCACTTGACATGAACCTAAAACCTACCTGGATCTCTGCAACCCTGGATGAGCTCAGCCTCTGCTTTAAAAGAGGTATCAGTCAGAAAAGCAAACTAAGTGTTAGAGGTGAATTAGGAACTATCATAGATTAAAAGAGAAAACACTATTTTGCCACTGTATCAACCACATATTGAGCACTGTGTGTGCTTCTGGTGCCTCTTCTCTAGGAAGGAAAATGTTCAGGCAGAAAGGACTGGGGATTGGGAAGATCTTCCGTCTGAAGGAAATTCAACAGACCACAACTCCACAGCCTCTGGAAGAGGTGGCTTAAAGGGGATACAATAGCAGTGTAACTGTCTCTGCTGAACAAGCCAAGTGACTTAGATCCAGTGAACAGCATTACAAGGGGATGGAGACTGCCAAAAGGGATGCTGCCAACTTCCAAACTCGCCCTGCCAGGGGTGACTGTAACTCTAGAAGGAAAAGGATATCTGATTTGTTACTTGGCATATTCCTGCTGTATGGTCTGTGCTGCTGGCCCGCTCACTTTCACAATACTGGAAAGCAAGATGAGAAGCTTGAGTCTAATGGATTGATTAGATATTAAATATTTTGTAACAAAAGCAACAAGCAACTTTCTGATGGGGGTGAAAATTCAGGATGCTATATTTGGAGAGAAAACTTCATTTAGCTAAAAATGCAATTCTAGTTGAGTCAAGACAGAGATTCCTTCATCCCAATTTAAAACCTGAATTACATTCATTGAAGAGTTTATGGTTCCCGAGTTTTATGAGTAAGAATAACTAAAAATTGATTAAATTACTATTTTTTTTGTTCACAATTTTTTCCCCACAAAAATGTGGACTAAATTTGTACTCCTAGTAGAAAATGCCAATTTGGAAGAATTCCACTGGGTTCACTGCATTTGTTCTAGTTGTACCTCCCTTAGTGAGTACAGAATTGGGCTCTGTGTACATAAGTTTTCCACTTTTAGACCTGAGGGAATATAATCGGGAGCCAGGCTGAGATCCTATTCCAGATCAAGTCTTTCATATGCAGATTACAAAATCAGTAAAAACAAGCTTGCTTTGGCAGTTACTGTGAAAGAGACCTTTGGGTGATTTTATCAACAGCAGAAGAGGCAATTCATTCTTCATGCTAGAAATCATCATATATCTCATATTAGGAGATGTGATCTATACTGACTGGGGTTTTTTTGTGTAGAGAGAAAAATACCGTATTTGGGAGAAATTTTCTTAGAGCCACTTCAGGTCACTTCTGCCCTCAAAAAAATTTATCTTGCAGTCTCAGAGAAACATTTTTACCCTGTGCATTTAGATCAATATTTTTGTTTTATTTACTTCTATAGTCTTGTCTCTTTGACTGTCTGAGGCTTCAAATAAGATTTCAGAAGCTCATCCCAAGTTTCTATAATAATTTTGCTAGAAGAGTGGACATTGAGTTAGAGTTGTGGTTTGGATTTGTAGATGCTCATGCAAGAAAGCACTCAAAGAATGCAACTTCTCTCAACTCTTACACTACCAGAGACCTCATAACTGCTAAGGAACAGAGTTAAAACACAATTTTCTCTTCAGCCATTGACAGATCTGCTAATCAGATGCATGATCCGTGGTGGAAGGTCAACAGTCATAGTTAAAAGCTCTGTAGATGCTGCCATTGCTCTTCAAAAGTGCATATTGCCCAAATGAGCACAATAGAGATAACAGGGTGGGCATGGATGTCTTCTCTAAAACAATCAGTGGATGTTCCAAGTCTTGTTGACCTGCACAGTGTGCATGCAAGAGGCACACGGGCTGTAGCACTGTAAAGGCTGCCCTAACATCCACCTAAAATCCACCCAACATCCACCCAGCATCCCCCCTCCCAGTCAGAGGGTGCAGCAGCTCCTATCAGGTGTAGTTGGTCACCTCTCAGGTGACATCTGATGTTCAGGAGCTTGATGCAGAGGAAATACTTTATTGAAATGGTTAAAAATAAGGCTTATTAAAATAGCCATACAGGCAGCTGATAGTTTTGCATTAAAGGAAGATAACAAAGTATGGCCATGTTTCCCTCCTGCAAAAAAATATTGAAAATGCCTGCCATTTGGTGATATTTAAATGCATTTCAAGAGCAAAATGTTTGCTCTGAGAATGAGGCATAGTAGAAAATCACTCCTACTATGAGTTACTAGAGGTGAAGGACCAATTATGACTCCATTCTGAAGAGGGAGCCACCTAGGCAAGCCACCTCCTCAGTCTGTGTGCCTCTGAATTCAGTGATTTCTCCACAAAGAGTTCTGTAAGTGCAGGGTAGCCCTATATTTCTGTCTTCCTTATGGATCCCTTTTCCTTTCTTCCTTCCCCTCATCTGAAGATGGTCACATTTTTTAGGGTTGCAAACTGCTTCAGAAAGCAGGGGCGGGACAGCCTGAGGCTCTGGAAACACATCGGTCACACCTGAAAGAAATAGTCATCTCAACATCACTTATCCACATGTAAGAATAGCAGTGTCCTTGCTTCATCAGTAGCTGAGTATTGCTAAAATCAGGGCAAATTCCCAGAATATAAAAGGTTTTTTCTTACTGTCCTGTGCAGTTAATTTCACAGATTCTACTGTTTGAAGTGGATGGCTCATATTATTTTTAAATGAGTCAAGGCAAATGCTGTCAGACCTCCTAATGATTGTTTCTATCTACTATACCTTAAAAAATGTACATATGTATTCTTCTTGGTTTACTGCCAGTCAAGCAATGTTAAAATGTTGACATATGGATGTGGGATTTTTTTCTGTCTTTAAAATAGGATCAATGACCTTAAGGTTTGTCGTGTAAATAGTAGAAATAAAGCAAAAAACCCAAAAGTTATTTATGGTTTTAGGATGACATCTGTAATGTGGGTGGCAGTAGAATGAAAAAGTAGAGAATTTCAAAGCTGTTCATAGTTGAATGAATTGACTGGGCATATATTTTTTAGTGGTTTAAAAAGCATTAGTTACCCAAAGTTCATGCATAAAACCAAAATAAATATATGAACTAAGGATAAAATAAATCTATGAACTGGTTGCACAAATCCCCATCCATCCATTTCATTGCTTATTTTCCACTCCCACCCTTTCTTCTCTGGATTGTTCACTCATAAATTGCCTGAAAAAAAATTATTTAAGAGGACAGCAGCTCCCATCAAAAGCCACTGTTGCCCTTTTCAGGATGCTTTTTGTTGGCCGAGTCTCTGCAGGGACTGAACAATCCTGATGGCCAGGTTGACCTGCCCTAGCAGTGCCCAGCTCCATACTGCAAACAGAGAGATTTCAGAGGAAAGAAAAGTACCCTCAGTGGGTTGTGTTGCAAAGAAGTGTTGGGCAGCAGTATCTCATGCTGCCATAACACAGGGATAAGCATTTAGAAGACATTGTGCTGCAGCTTCAGAAATAATGGCATGAAGTTTGACTTGTGCAAGCTGTCACTAAGGAGAAGCTATCAAGGGGCAGGATGGAGAGGCTTTCAAATCCATTCTTGCTCTGAACAGGATGAAGAACCACGGAGAACGTGCAGTGCACAGAGGGCATTTGGAAGTGGTCTCTGCCAGGGCAAGATAAACTGCTGCTGCCCAGCACTGGTGAGTATCAACTACTTTTGCCACAGAAAAGGTACGTGATTAAAATCAGCAGCTCTTTGTCCATAGTTTTTGCTCAGTTTTGTACATATTGGCTGTGAGCTGCCCATTAGCAGCTGACTGCTTGGAAACAGCACACTGTGTTCAGGCTTCCTGCTGTGCACATGGGCTCAGAGCAAAACTGACTTTTCTAGAATAACAGATTTCTTGAAAGAAAAGGCAGTTGTAAAAAGTGGGGTATTGTGCTGTAGTTGACAATAATTACTCGAGAACTATAATCTTGTAATCATTTTTACACATGCTGAATGAGTAAAAGAGACCATGCCAGCAGATGTCTTGGAATAAAGCAAACAAAGAGAAAGGAGGATTGTTCAGCTGTGCCCTTCCAGCAGTGTCCTCATCTCTTTAGCAAAGGTGTACTATCAGTCTGACCATTTCCAGGGGAGCTGGTTACAAGGATCTGGAGCTGGTCACCATTAGCAAAGACCCTCCCAGGCACCTTCACAGGGGAGATTTACAGAACCTGCTGAATATCCTTGTCTTTGTGTCATCCCTTCAGTCCCAGCACTGACTGCTGTAAGCAGAGATGCACCAGGCAGCAGCATGGGAACCACTGTAAAAAACGCTAGAAACCCTTTGCATGGTTCCAAGTACATCAAGGCAAAACTCAGCCCAGAGAAAGGAAAGTTTTCACCATTTTAAGCCTAGACTGCTGTTGAGACAATCAGAACTTTTTTCGGAGGGCTGGTATATGGTGCTGTAAATAAGATAATCAGACAGGTCAACTCTTATGATAGTTAAGTTTTTAAATATTTTTGGAGGTTAAGTTTGATATTTAAACACAACTTTATTAATTTCTCTTCTGCTGTTGTTTTCCAAAACACTGGAATAGTAAAGGTATGGTATAGCCTACAAATAACCAGAAATGCTGAGAACACCTCTAGGAATTTCACAGTAGATGTGCGTGCAATTGAAGTACCTAAGTGATATGGTGCAGAATAATTATTTAAATGGCATGCTAATCATCTCTGGAAATTAGCAATACCATTTCAAGCAATTCAAATCATAAACAATTACATAGAATTATCTGGTTACTTACACTGCAAACAGAAAAGTTAATTATCCCTACCCAAGACGGCGCTGCAGCTTCAGCACATTCTCTTTCTTGCAGTTTTTGGAGACGCATTCATCTTTCCAAGCTCTAAAATTCACTTTGCTTTTGTACTTTCATTCTCTCAGACTGAATATATGACTATATATAATAGGGATTTTGTAATAAAATTATGAGAGAATTATTCAAGAATGGGTCTACAACTCCATTTTCCTCTGTGCCTAGAATTATGGGACTTGATGAGCAGTTTGGACCCCAAAGGACCGATATGTTTATCACACACTGTGTGATGGAGCTTTACATTTTAAGACCATCCGTGCAATGACAATCACTATGTGTTCAGTGCGTTGAAGCCCGTGGAAGTATCACAGAAACAGGATCCAATCTTGCTGTACCACTCAGCTAAACTAGTGAAGGTTCTAGCACAGAAAACATTTCATCCTAGTCAGAAAAGGCCTACAAAACATGCAGACTTGAGATCCATCACAGCTGTGCAGACTCCTGCTGTGCCAAATCAAGCTGTTTTTAGGTTGTTACGTCTCTAATGGAGATCAAACCTGGGAGAGATGCAATGGGAATTGTACCTGTCTGTGGCATTAGGTTGCAGACACAGGTTCCTTCTGCTGCAGAGCAGAGCCTGGTGAAACTCTGTGATTCTTTCTTTATTGACCTTTGTTGCAAACATTTTTTTCCTAAAAACATTTCTTCAAACCGAATTTTATTTGAACTGTGATGTGCATTAAATCAAAAGCAAAAAATTCAAGTGCTGTGAAAACCATAGCCTCTCATGTGTTGGTTTCTAAGGGCACTTTCTACAGGACTTTTTCATCTTTTCACCGTATTTAAAAAACTTCAGTTCTTCCAGCTGAGCTGAGAAAGCTTCATTTTGTTGCCTGTGAGGTTAGTGGGTGGTTGGGTCTGACATTCAGTACTGAAAGGCTCAGATCCAAACTAATGTGTTCAATAGCTTGTCAACTAAATATAATGAAGAAGCAAAAGACTCATAGAAAGAGTACTTGTAACTTGAGTTATTAAAGCATACAAATTTTAATGGTTTCTTTCACAGTATAACAGTAAAAAATTGCAAATTGTCAAAAAACAGCAAAGATGAAAGTGAGAGTTGGGCTCTAAGTACGTCGAGAAAATGACTGAGAATAATGAAAACACATGGGATGAAGCTGAAAAGAAAATTTGTTCAAACCTGTTTAAATAAAATGTACTGTGACACTTGATGAGTTGGTGAGATTTCTGTCTTCACTGCGGCCAAAGGATTTCTGTGTCTATC
Organism: Pipra filicauda; assembly: GCF_003945595.2. Classification (NCBI taxonomy): domain Eukaryota; kingdom Metazoa; phylum Chordata; class Aves; order Passeriformes; family Pipridae; genus Pipra; species Pipra filicauda. The sequence goes on along the minus strand of NW_024104649.1, from coordinate 175,420 downwards.
CGTAAGCATCTTCAAATAGGGAAGAAGAGGACTCTCAGGAAGCTGTAAGTTGAGTCTCACCCCTCCCTTTGGCACAGCCCATATCCCACTGCCAAGTTTGGTGGTCCCAGGTCACAGTCTGCTGGTGTTTGTAGCTCTGCCCTGGCGAACCTTCATCACCCCTCCAGTTATTGAAGACACTAGTAAGGCCTCTCCCCTGGTACCAGAGATATCTCGTCATGCAGTGGCTCTCTGCCTGCTCTACAGCAGTTTCAGCAAAGTTGTCAATTTGTCCATGTTCATGTCATTTCAGTGGTTTTTTTGTTTGGAAAACTGCAGTTCTGATGTTTGTATTTATAACTAACAACCCACAGTCGCCTCAAAGGGCTCTCAGCCGAAGTAACTCCAAGCGTGATTTTCCTCAGTGAAATGCGGTTGCTGTCTGTAGAGTGATGGCAAAAGCTGTGCTTCTATTTTGCTCCTCCAGGCCCATTCCCTCAGCTTACGAGTCAAAACAAGGCTTGCCTGGCCTGTCAGGATTGCAAGCTCAGGCTGACATCTGAAAACTGTGCTGTGTTCTCCCAGCATCATCATCCACCCCCAGTTGTGGAACTTGTACTTCGCTCTTAGCTGTGTTGATGCTGGAGGCAAAATTATCCACCGTCATGACAGTGACACCCGTTGTTGTTAAAGGAAATGCCTTCAGCACAAGGCGCTATTTTCAGCTTTCTCAAAAATTATCCTTTATATTCTCATCTTTCACGCTTATCCTCAGCCCAGGGGTGATTTTGTTCCCTTGTGAAAATGTAGCTGAATGCTGACCAGCTATTAGTGAGATATTCTGGCCCTGGATGAGGCAGTTTTACTAGATAAAGCTTTAAAAACCTTTTTTTTGGAACTGGACAGTTTGTAAATAGCTTCTTTTAAACACTCTCAGAATGCTACTTGTCTAGTCTTTTGGAGTGACATTGATTCCACTGGTTTTAAAGAAAGCTGCCTTTCTGAATGTCAGGAAATCTCTCTGGGCCACGTGAAGTGTGGGACAGTTCTTGATTTTTTTTTTTAGTTGTTATATTTTGGTGGGTTTTTTTTCTAAAGCAAATCTTTCAAGGAGCCAAATCCTGAGTATTTTTTTTCCCCATCAGAAGTAATGGGAGGTAGGTCTCAGGAAAAGGGGGTTAGAACATTGTTCCATAAAGGGAATAGAAGAGGGATTGCTTTGAGCAAGTGTAAACAAGTTGTTCTGTGAACAGTAGAAATGATAAAACAAGGTTTCTATAGATTTTTATGTTTTCACATTACTAGGTATTTTCCTCTACAATAGTCAGTCTTCTGCCCTCAGTTCGCTCCTTAAATCCTCCATCTTCTCTCTGGTCCAAACACCTCCCTGTGATGTGCTGCAATCCTTCCTACAATCCTCTATTTCATCCTGGAAGTATCTCTGTTTCCCTGTTCCTGGTCCCCCATAACCATGCTGCTGTATCCTGCAGCCGTGCCTGTATCTGTTTGGTACTGGACAGGCAAGAGGTGGAATTGCCAGCAGCCCACCTGGAAATAAGTGTGTGCTGAGTGGGGTCATCAGGAAGCTCAAGTTGTGTCTCTGTCTGTTATTCCACTGCCATTTCTCCTTGCAGGACTGCAAGTCTGGGGAAACCTCTGCTCCCATTATGAATGTGGTTAGAATTTGCCAGTTGGTTCAAAAATCAGTTGAGGAGAGGTGGTAAAGGCAGTTTAATTAGATTGATTATTATCTTCCTAAGAAAACATCCAAAAGCCATTAGTGAGTTTTCTTTCTGTCCTAAACCTACAGGCTACAAAGATGGTGAGGAGTCTAGCAGGGAAGCCCTGTGAGAAGGGGCTGAGATCACTTGGTCTGTTCAGCCTGGAGAAGAGGAGACTGAGGGGAGACCTCGTGGTCTTCAACATCCTCGTGAGGGGAAATAGAGGGACAGACACTGATCTCTTCTCTCTGGTGACCAGTAGTAGGACCCAAGGGAGTGGCATGAGGCTGTGCTAGGGAAGGTTTGGGCTGGATATAAGAAAAGGTTTTTCAGACAGAGCATGGTTGAGAACTGGAACAGGATCCCTAGAGAAGTGGTCACAGCAATCATAATCCCTTGACTTCCCACAGCAAAAAAAAGGGTCACAGACTTCCATTATCAGCTCATGTAGCACTTGTAATTACTCATGTTGATTCCAAGACATGGACAAGGCATATTAAAATTAACAATAAGTAGAAATCCCCCCCCTCCTTTTTTTTTCCTCTCTATTAAGTTTAGAGTAAGTTTGATTAAAAAAACCTCAGTCATCCTCAATTTTTATCAGCTGGACATGGATATCCTCTCTGAGGCACACTTCCACTAGCCTAAGTGTGTGCCTGAAGAGGAACTAGGGAGAAGCTGGCTGCAAATGGTTAGTTCTATTTTAATACTTGGGAAGTATTATAATGACATAAATATGTAGGCAGATTAGATAAATATTGACTTGTGGTTGACAAAGAGATGTTTTAAAATACCTATTGAGTGCTGGCCCTGGTCGTGCACTTTCATTCCTGCTTTTCTGCTTTCCGCTGTGTCTCTGGATGATGTCCTATCCCACTGGCATCAGCTGCAGGTGGCACCAGCAGGGCTGTAATTTTGCTCTTCAGATTAACATGCTAAAACCCTTGTACATGCTGTCATATAAGTAGACAAAATAAGAATGGAATAGTTATGAGGACAGTTTTTTTAATGCAGTGAAAACAACCATGAAGGGAGTATGGACTGAATGCATCCAGCTCTATTGAAGTCAGTCTATGTAGAAGGAATTAAGCAATATGAATGCAATTTTTAATTGAAATTCCATGCTTGTGGAAGTTTCACAGATCCAAGACACAGGAAAAAGAATGGAAAAGTTTCCCAGATACTTATGTGTGCACCTAGTAAATTATACAACCGTTAAAAAAACAAATCCAGAAGCAAATAATGAATAATTCTCTTAAGAAAGAGTACAAACATATAACCTAGTGGGAGTGGGCAGCCTCCCTCCTCAGTCTGTGTGAACTGGTTCTGCAGAGAGCTGAGCTGCAGCCCTGTCATCACGGCCAGGGAGGAGTGTGTGCACTCACAGCAATGAGGAAAGCACTGAAACGTGATGGCACCTGGAGCTGCAGCCCAACCCCTAATGATAGAAGGCTGCATTGTGAGAAGATAAGAGAAAATGAATCACACAAACAATTAGATAAGATCTATGGAGTCTGCCCTGGAGTGTGGATGGTGGTGATGGAGAGCTGTCCCTGGGACTCCTCACAGACACCACGTGCCCCAGCCCAGGCTGGGTGGTGAGATGACTCTGCCATCTCGAGAGCACAGGCACTCACAGGGCCTGGGTGACCATCTCCCACAGGCAGCCCAGACAGTGGCACAGAGACAAACTGACTTGCTATAAAGTGTAAGAGCATTCCTTTGGTTTCCAAGGGCTCTGGAAAGAAAAGCCTTGATGCAATCTTGGATAATTTGGTGTATTTGAGAGCAAAAAAAAAAAAGGTAACAAACTTGAAATGAGTCTACATTGAGCAAATGATGATTGTGCAATCCTTGTACAAAATAATTTGTGGGAATAGAAATGGGCTGTTCTAAAAAAAAAAAAAAATAAAAAATGCACTTACAGAACTAAGGTCCTTAATGTTTCAACAGCAAGAATTAGCAAGTTTCACCTGTGCCAAGGTTTGCAACCCCGGAGATTGAGAAGCATCTTCCAAGCATCTTCCTCTCTTTCTGTGGGAAACTTCATAGTTGTATTTAAGGGAGGAAATATTTAGAGATGTATCCTTATAGGTGTGTGTGTACATGTGATTTATACAATATAGATGTGCAAATATTTGGGAGAAGAAATGAAAACTGACTCCAATACAGGACCAAATGAAGCCAGGGACAACCCAGGGTACATTTTACACCCAAGGGGTGAATTGACAGGAAATGAGCTCACGTGGCCTGGCATCCACATTTCCCAAAGATCTCGATGTGATTCAGGGCATTTTATCTTTAGGTTAGGAAAGCAGCCGTGCTTATCTCGAGGCAGATTAAGTTCTTTTGCTTTTTGGTTTGTTTGTTTGTTTTTTTTTTTTTTTAATTATTTTTATTTTTTTTACCAGGGTCATCACGGCAGGGAAAACTCCAAAGAAGGGGAAGGCTCTGAAATTCCTGCCCCCGCCGGGTGGGAACCAGCGGGGTGGGAGCCGGGGGGGTAGGGAAGAGCACGTCCCGGCCGGCAAAGGGCGCTCCCGGGCGGGGCCCCGCACCTGTGAGGGGAGGGGCGGGGCGAGGCGGGGCTGGCGCACCTGTACGGGGCGGGGCGGGCGCACCTGCCCGCGGTCCCGCGGCCGGCGGGGCGCGCTGGGGCCGCGCTGCGCGGAGGCTGCCGGCAGCATGGCCCGTCTGCTGGGCACCCTGCGCAGCTCCCAGCCCGTGGCGCGCTTCCAGCGCTCCTGCGGGCTCTTCCCCGCCGGCGAGGAGGGCGGCGGCAGCGGTAGCGACCCCGCGGACGGGTCCCGGGACCGCGGCGCCTGCAATGGGGCGGCCGCGCTGCGCTGCCGAGCAGCCGCCGGGCGCGGCCCCCCCGGCGGGGTGCGGAGCGGCCCCGGCCCGCAGGTGAGTGCTGGGGGGCCTGGCCGTGACTCAGCACAGCCGTGCGCGCAGGGGCACCCCGGGAGGGTCCCCCCGCATCCGGCCGCCTGCCCGGGCTGGGGATGGGAAGGAGGGATGGAGGGGCCGGGCTGCGAGCGGGCGCCGGGGAGCGCTGTACGGTGCCGCAGCCCGGCTGCATCCCGGCCCCGCCGGGGAGGCGGCTTTGGCTTCTCCGCTCATCCCCGTCGCTGGCGCCCCCGAAATGAGGCGGTCGGTGCGAGCGGGACTTGCCTGCTGAGGGGCCTGGAGGAGCCCTGTCCCGTCACGCTGGGGTGCAGGTTTTCCGGCGGGCAGCGGCCGGGAAGGAGTAGTTCTGTTCCCCGCGGGTCTCTCCGTCCGGGGTGCACCTGCCGCGGTGCTGCGCTGTCCCCGCACCGGGTGCCCGCAGCCGGCCCCGCTGCCGCCCGGGACTGGGCGGTGAGCGGCTCATCTCTGTTCGTCGCAGCCGGGGTGCCGATGGAGACAGGCTGAGCTCCCTGCGCTTCCCGCTGGCCGGGCAGGTCGCGGCGTTTCCCGGCACGGTCTGTAATTCCCTTGCGTATCAGAAGGGAACAGGGAAGGGCATGATGCAACCCATGTGTACAGGTCGGACGACCTGCTTTTTCTCTTACAGTAATGACTTGAATTCATTAGTAGATCGCTTTGTGGTGCCTTTTGGAAAGCAGGTGTGATAATGGGCTTCCAAACACTACCTGCAAAATAAACACGGACCAGCCGTGAATGCTGCAACTCTACCACTCCTTCCCTGTTTCGCATCCAGTGCCCGGATTCCCGTTTCAAGCATCTAAAACTCTTCATCAGCTGCTGCTTGACTCTTTGTCAATTAGAAGATGTAGTTCTTCAGTCTGTTAATTTCTGAACTACAGTAAGATCTATTTTGGGTAAAATATGCAGATAATTCACAAGAAGTTTTGTTGTCGCTGCTTTCTTTTGAACAGTGACATAGCTAATGTAGCAGTGTTGATACTAAAATACTGTCCAAGTTAATGCTCCATGAATGCAGCTGTTCACCTTGAGCAACTGTTTTGGGTTTCACAAAGTAAGGCACAACTACCTGTATATGAAGGGTGAATGTGTCCTGAGTGAGACTACATGAAACTTGGAGATAGAAGCAGAAGGGTTTGTTTCCATAGAATTAGGACACTAACTTCTGAAACATGTGAAATTTGGGTTCAAATCCCCCCCAAATGGAGATGGGAGTAATGGTTTGAATAGTGTTTCTTTCAATGAGGTCCTAGAATTATAAAGATAGACTCTCTCTGCTCCTTTTTTTGAAACGGAAAATGGAAAATCCATTTTCACAAGGAGGGCCTTGTCCAACCTGCCAGGAGATGAAAAAAGTGAATTTGGATCTCCGTTATGCAACTCCCAGGCCCACTGCTCTGTTGCTAAATGAACTGGGATTGCCCTGACGTATCTGCAAATAAGTAGGTTTAGGAGTTTCATACACATAGCAAATTCCTTGGCCATAAGTTCTCTATGGACAGTGGTATTTTCTTGCTGTTAGCTGCAGGTGTTTGTAGAAAGGTGCTTAAGCGCTGCCCCTGCATCTCCTCCTGACGACTTGGAGTGGCTCTATGCTCATCTATCCCTTCCTGAAACTTGGGAGTTTCAAAGTTCGTGTCATCAGGACAAGTGGTTTCTGCGAGGTAGTAACTCTCACACTGCTGTGTTCTTGCTGCCACAATGCAGTAGCTAAAGGTTTTCAGGTTCTCCTGTGTAAATTCTTGCATAATCAGTGGGTTATATCTGAAAACAGAGTATATTGCATGCAGTGAAGATGTGAACGGCTGACTGGATGCTGGGGTTGCCACAGCCCCATCTCTCTAGGGCATTCCCCCTTTCTTCAGTGCCAGCTCTCAGGTCCCTGCATCGGACATGGGCTGGATTGTGTGCCAGGGTGTTCCAGCTGGAGAGACTCTGGGAAAAGGGAGTTGAGGGCTTGTAGCTGGTGGTGGTTTGGGAGGAGATGGACACACCTGGTAGGGATGGATGTCATACTGGATGGAGAGAAAAGAGGATCCCTCAGGAGGGTAAAGAGACAGGACAGCTCTTCATCTGGGAGAAGGAGGACTTTAATTACCTGCATATATCTGTTGCCAGGAGGGCTGCTCACAATTCATGAGTGTCTTCTTTTATGTATAACCTGTTAAAAAACCAAAAAAACAAAACAGCATGGCCTGACTACAGTTGCTGTATCTTTGGAAGTCAGTCCTGTCCGCCCCACAGGAGTTGCCATGAGATGATGAGACAAGGGATGAAATGCTTAGATGTGACATCCACGGCTGCATATTAATTATTGAATTAGTTGAATTACTTAAACATTGAATTAGTTGCCTAGCCCATGTTCTTGATGTTCCCTGGTTACCAGATCATTTAGAAACACTTTTTAATAACTCAGATGAAAACTCTGGTATTTGTGGATGATATAGAATGGTGCTAGTCCAAGATGCTAACTGGATTTATGACCTGGTTTGGACTGCATATTGAACCCATGGGCTTTTAGTGGAGAAACTGTCTGTTTTTATTGCTACAGAAGACAAGACAGTAACTTCTTGTAATTATCCTGTCTCTAGCTAATACTACTTTCTTTTCTGTACTCCTTTCTATTATTAACTTGTTTCACAAGGAATTTATTTCTGAAACTGCTTGAAGGTATCTTTTCCTGATGCTCTGTATAAAGTCCTCAAGTTGTGTACTTAAAAACACTGGCTTGCTTTTTGAGGATTTCTCTGGTGTTCTGTGACTGGCCAAATAAATGCCAGATATGTTTAAAAAGTGGAGCTCTGCTTATCTCTAATCTCCTGATGGACTTTTGCTCCTGAAATTAATAGCCTGAATGAAAGGGAGCAAAGGAAAAAAATAATCATCTATTCAAAGTTCTCTGTAGAGATTTGTTTGTCTTTCTCCACTCTTCCTTTCCCAGATGCTTTATCATCTCTTGAGATCTTTCTTTCTGCCTTTGAAAGAGTACAGTTCATGTTTACTCTGTAGTTATACCTTAACTGCCAGAACTGCTCCGAACTGGCACAATGTTTACAAACTGCCTGATGACGTTTAGTGATTGTATGGTTCTTGCTCATGCCGTAGGTGAGGAGGATAATAACCAGGATAACAGCAAGGTGGTGGTAACAGAAATGGAAAAGGTGGGTAAAAACTGCACATCCGGCTCAGATGTATTGCAGTTCCCAAAAATTGTAGTCAATTACTGGCAAGATGTAGATGACAACACCGCTTTTGCTGTGATGGCATGGCTGGTAACTTGAAGCATGCTTGTTCTAGGGCTAGAGTCAAGCTCTCTCTTCTGTGGTGTTCCCTTGAAATAGATTTTTACATCAGCCTCAGAATCTTGCTTTTCTTTTTTAATCATCTCGCAGGCTTACTTGGTTTCATGTTGTTTCCCTTTTCGTGCAGCAGTGAGTTGGTGGTAGCTGGGGTAGGTCCAGCAGATGAGACAAACCCCTGTGAAAAATGCCCATGAGCATTGTTAGGAGAACTGGCAGCAAGGCATTCCTGCCTCAAGTGCTAGCACTTTGTCTTCCTAGAGGATGCAGCTGAACTTTTGGAAGTTCCTCAGTTTGGAGCTGCAGCTGGAGAAACATGAGATCCAGTTTCTTATTTCAATGAGCACAAGGCTCACCTTCCCCGACGTTGTTCCCATGCTCTGGTACTCCATGTTCAATCTCCCCCGCCTGGTGTGGCTGCTGAGGGAGCTTGTCTGTCTTGGACGTGTCTGATTTTTGGTTTAAGGTTTAAGCAGGCACTAAGGGATGACGTTATTCTGTATGAGTGAGATGGTTTCATTGGATGGTTTTGGCCAGTGATGGTTTTGAGTGATGGTCTTTCAGAAGATGACAGTACAGTCGCATCCAAGATTCAGGTAGTGTGTGGCAACCCTGTGAAAATCTGTTAGCCCTGGGTTTGCCACTCCTCAGTGAGAAGCCCAGTGTACCCTGCGGAGAACAGACAGCAAAGCCAGACGTGTGTCATTTGTTACCATCTCATCTTCAGGATCTTGCTGCAGAAATGCCTGATGCTGACAGAAGTTTGTGAAGCTTCACTGATTGCAGTAGGTATCCTGCGTGGTGGCTGTGTGGTGCCAGCTGCTGAGAGAGCTGCTGCTGGCCAGGTGGGTGCCAGTGCAGGGGGTGTGTGAGGGGCTGTGCCAGCAGCCCAAGTCCTTACACCCGTGATGATGAGCTTCATGACTCAGTGCTTCCTAGCTCACAGCCTCAGTCATCTTTTTGGAGGCCATTGGACCTCATAATGAGGAGCTGTCAGGATCCTAGGATTAATTCCAGTGCTTGGAGGTGAGCCACTTACTGCTCTATAATTCTGCTGAATGTCTTAGGCCATTAGTTCAGATATCAACCAGAAGAATAAAAGCTCATCTGCTGTCATTGTTCTCCTTTACAGCTCTGGAGAACAGGAGTAGTTTTAACAGATGAGAAGCCAGAGAAAATCTGTTGTCTCTGGAAAATTCCTTTGAACAGCCAGTTCTTTCACTTTACCTTGTGTATATGCTCTGCAGGGAATGTTTATGGGTCATCTGGACAGTGGAAGGTGACTATTGACTGTCATGGCAAGTAAATCTGAGGTCTAGAATGTATGGGTAGCATTGTCTAAACCATGAGAGTTTTATTTTAAATGGCTATTCACTTTCCTGCTTTATAGGGCTTCATATCAGTTCAATTTGGTTAGCATCTGCTACTTATTCAAGGTAAACTGCTATTGGTTTAGATATAGAGGCATTTAAATGCTTTAATATGGAACTGCATTGCTGATTTATTGCTACTTTATTTTATTACTATATTTGGAAATATTTATTACTAAATGTAAAAATAAAAATAAAAATGTTTAATTCTTCCTTTTGAAGACAATTGGCAGCTGCAAACTGGATTCTGGCACACAGGAAGCTGAGTGGTCACTCTATAACCCCAGGCCAGGTTGTTATCCCCTTTGCAGCTCACTCCACTGGACAGAATTATAAATACTTATGTTAACCAGCTTAATTAGGTGTATTGCCTTCCGTGTTTCCCATTGCAATTTCCTCTTGCAAAGGGAGAGCATTGGGGTACTTTATTTTACAGAAGGCAGTGTCAGACACCTCTATTGTGCCACGAGAGCAAATATTGAGTGTTTGCAGGGAAGGGGCTCAGAGGAGTTGGCAGCGAGGAGCCTGTTCTCTGAAAAATATAAGACCTATCCACCAGGATGTATGGCATGAAGGAGAGAACAGAGTAAGCAAAATACTATATGAAGGGTCTGGGGAGGAGGAGGGGGGAGTCCTAATAGAAGGGCAGCTGTGATGCCCTTCACTTGGACCTATGAAGTGCCAGAGTGAATATTGAACTGGCATAGACTGAAGGATTAAGCCTTGCAAACACCTGCCAAATAGTGCCAACAGTGCTGTGCGGGCACTGCTGGCTCATGGAGGCTGCTGGAGTGCTGAGGGGGCTTCAGCCACAGAGTCCCTTGTTCAGCAGGGTAGGAGATCCAGGTCTTGAAGCAGCAGAAGAGATCCTTGAAGCTGCACTTGATGGCAACATGAGGTTACATGTTGGTCTCCCTGTGTGTTTCTCCATTGGAAACAGAGCTGACACTGGCATAGCCTGCACTTATTGCAACTAATAATGAGGCAGCAAGTGAATTGAGAACATCTTATCTACAGCTCTCCTCCCCGGGGCGGGCTGGCTGCTGAGGTGTCCTCCAATATGCCTCTCCACAGCCACAGCTGCAATTTGAACATATATCCCTTCCCTCTTACAGTGGTCTGGGTACATCTGGCTGGGAATTGCATATTTGTGATGATACTTAGCCCTAAGCCCTTTTAAGTACTACCTTAGGAAACTGCTGTTTGACTTGAAACCTCGAGCTCTTTGCAGGAGAAGCAGTCATTTCACCCTGTGGTGCCCAAGTATAAGAGATTAAAAAAATAATAGTTTAGTTTTCTGAAAATGGTAAATGTTTCTCTGCCCATTTATCTTCCAGAAGCCTTACTGCTCCATGCCTCTCAGGGTAGACCTCTGCTGTGGAACCAATCTTTGTGCAAAAGTAACTGACTGCGTTCTTGGTGCTGCTGGGTAGAAATATGTGACTAATCTGTGGTGTCAAGCTTCCAGGATATGTTTAATTTCTAAAACAAAATCTTAAAATGAGAACAAGCTTTTTGCTCTGAGAAGAAACATAACAGTGAAGTGCTGGTTCTCCATGGTCACTGGCCATTCACACGTTTCTGTTGGGTTAGGTCAGGTTAAGTTTCTGTTGAGGAGCTCCCATCAGCTGGGAGCTCCTCAAACCTGGTGTGCTGGGGGAAAAGTAATAGAGGGGCTTCCCATTCCTCCTCCCCTATATCTCTGAGAACACCCTGGCTATTTAGCAGCCATGCAGGTCCTAGTAATGCTCTGACTCATGTGTTTTTGGCAGGAAGTCAAAACTAAGAGGTGGTGGTGCTTGCAGGGAGCTGGTGTGTAGGCAGGGTGGCCATCTAATGCTGTGCAGATTGAAAACTGCTGTTTTGTGACACATCCTTCTTCTATCCAAAAACAGTTTTAGTAACACTCTGCCTTTGCAGAGATGAAGTACAGTTATGTTTCAGAGGAATTTGATATCTGCTTTGAAGTTGGAATGCCCATCTTTCTGAACTGCCTGTAATTTTCTTTCTCTGGCTTTTAACTCATGTGTTTTCCTCCCTCTGTCCATAGACACAAATGCTACCTAGCCCTTAAAATAACTTCCTCAGACATTTCCAGGTGTGGACCCTATGTTGCACCTCTCAAAATTGCAGTCTAATTCTCGTAAATTAAAATGCAATTAAATAAACCTGTTCTTCCACTGTAAAACAGGGAGGAAGGAAGCCTTTTCCTTCTACCCTTCCCTCTCCTGCCTCCCTTTTGCCCTGTTGTTTTGATATTGCACAAATTGGCCAGTTCTTCCTGGAATGTGGGAGGATGCTGAAGTGCATGGGAAGCTCACCCACCACTTCTGTCATGGCACTTGAAACCGTGTCAATCTGCCCAACCTCTGGCTGGCAAAGCAGGGCTGAGGGGATGCAGGAGGTGAGTTCATCAAGAAGGAGATGCACACAGCCCTACCTACGCTGTTGTTGTGCAGCTTTCTTGGCAGGAAACTGCTGCCAACACACATCAGTGATTAAAAACAAAAGAGTAAGAACTGGACATCGGGGGTGTCACTCGAGCAACTGGAATGGCCGTGAGAGGAACAACTTACCATAAAGAGCATGCAAGGAAACACAAAGGCCTTACCCTCTGTGTCAGGGAGGTGTGTATAGGTGTGTGCTCAACTCTGAAGATCATGGTGGAAGGTAGACCTTTTTGGATTCCTCAATATTATACCAGAAGAAAAGGAGGGAAGCATGATTCTGATCTCACGAGACCACTGTGTGGAGAAGATCAGAACATCTCGCTTTTTTACTAGCAACTGGCAAAAGCTCCAAAGTATATGAGCTAGCAGGTTTGAGGGTTGCACTAGATGACCTTTAAAGGTCCCTTCCAACCCAAACTGTTCTGGTTCCCTGAACCATGGTTGTCAACTCTCCAGGTATTGGCTAAGAAAGGAATATATGAAGCTGCATGGTCTGCAAGTTTGAGTGCCACAATGGACACCTTTTGATGGAAAACAATGAGAGTCTCTTCAGAATAGGCTTCATATCTATGTGGAAATAACTAGTTGGAAATTTGATTGTGAGAGACGTGCTGCTTGTGAGGTGAATTTAGAAGAAACTGCAGTCAGGCTGGAGGATGAGAACGGAAGTCAAATAGTCTTGTCAAGCTGAAGGTGTGTTTGAAAATTGGCTTCTGTTCAATAGGTGCAGATACTTATTGAAGAAGCAGTTGTAATAGATACTCAACTGTAGAATGGAAAACAGTAGACTTGGTAATGATTTCGTGGAGGAAAAGAAGTGGGTAGAGGAGATCACAGGTTGGGCATGGTTCAGTGGTAGCATGCCTCTGAAAACCACCCTCAAAATGAATGAAATTCTGCAGGAGTGTTTCTTCAGCATTACTGCACCATGTCTGATGTTTGGGCTCTGAAATTCAAGACAGGTATGTTAAGTGCTGTGTCTGGAAAATGCTAAGTATCTTCTGGAAGAATTACCAGGTGATTAAGCAGTGGAAGAGAGGACAGTTGTCCTTTCTGAATGCTTGTGCAACCTTCTCCTGTGTAAGCTTTAAGAGAGGGGAAACAATTTTTTCCTTGTCTGCAGCAGATACTGAAATTTAAACCTATGACTATTTTATTAAGAAAGTTTCAGGCTAGGTGGCAGGAGAGCAGACCACTTGGAGATTGCCTGGAGAAGCAATGGAGCCTCCGACACTGGTGTCAGTAAAGACAGGTTAGACAAATTTTAGATGAACTTCCATCAGAGTGATGGGAGTGTAAGCTGTCCGTCCTTGGCGGACAAGCTGGACTAGGCTTGGTTTAGGTTGTCTTTTAGGAAGCCCAAGGTTGTCCTTCCAGTGACTTGCAGGTCCTTCATAAGCAATCTCACTCTTGTAACCATGCCCCTATACATCTGAAAGACTTATGGGGTTTTCTTTGTTTCTTCAAGAAGGCTTTCTTTTAGAAAGACAACGTAATCAATTTTTTCCTTCACTGATTCTTCCTATTAACTGCCTGAACAAATGCTCTGTCAACTCTAATCTTATGTTATTCCCTTTACATTTAAATTACTTGGCAGATTCTGTTACTTCTATGTGTTCTTCCAACTGAATGAAGGAGGCTAATAGTGTTACCTCAAAAGCATGATACAGAAATAAAACCTATAATTCAGTCTACCTCCCAAGTACTAATTGGAGTGGAAGGAGTTATAATCTGAAGTTTAAAAAATTAAATCTTCACACATAAACTGAGCTATTTTAACTGTGTGCTGAACCCATTCCAGCTTCAGTGTGCTGGGTGTGTGTTGATTGTGCAGGTGTATGTGTCTGTCTCAGCTACACCATCCTTTACAGACTGAAGGGGAAATTTCGGATGAAGATGTACTGATGTCAAATGTGGTGAATGGTGTGAGAGATTGATTGGGTGACCATTGTGCCCAGTGGGACAGTTGGAAGACCTGGATGCTCATGTCCTCTTTACTACTAGACTGGTCTCAGGCTTTGGTCTGGCAAAGCATAGCACCTTTCAGCCTGACAGCTCCCAGCCATCCCTGGTGCCATTTGCAGAACTGCTCTGTTATGGTACCTTTGCTGAGATCTTTAGGTAATGGCCTTTTTTAGTGCTTTGAATGAATTAAGAAATGTTACTGGGATTCTGCCTGGTTTTTAGGCTCCCCACTTGTTCTTTGCCTGAGGTGACTGAAAGTGCTCTGTGACTCTCTGGCTTGAAGCTGATGTGTTGTTACTTCTCATGCAGTGATTGTCTTTGCTTCTGCATCAGCTGATGGTCCCAGACCACATGTCCCTGTAATTGCTGGGAGCTGGACGTTGCCTCTCTGTGTACTACTCAACAAGCACTTGCTGCAAACAGCAGAGCTGGACTGAACTTTATGGCATTTTCTTGTGATTTCTGTTTGTCTCAGTCTCCACATTTCTGAGGTTTCGTTAGCTCTAGGTGTCCCTCCTTCAATAAGAACAGTATGTAGACTGCACAACTATTGCTCACTGGCTGCCTCACATTCTGTAGAGGGTAAAAAATGAATTACTTGTTTAAAAGTGGTTAACAGAGTGGGAAGCTGCACATATGTATGAGTTTGGTTAGGTGCGTTTTTCATGCCTTGGGGCTTCCTGTGCTATGGCCCTCCCCACCACTGTCTTCCTGACATCTTTGCAATTCCTTCCATCTGTCTGTAACCCTCCTTTGCTGGCTCCTCCCTCACCTCACCATGGGTGCTCTGCCCCCAGCCCCTCCCTGTGAGGGGCTCGTGGCCACATCAGGATCTCCCACTTGGGCACAGCGCCTGTCTCGTGGTCACCCTGTTCTTTCCTCTTGGAGCAGTGAGTTCCAGTGTTGCTGCTCCCAGGGAAGGTGAATGCATAGGTCCTGGAGTGTTACTGAGTGCTCTCAGCTGCTTGTTAGATCTTCAGGAAACTCTGAATGTGTTTGACATTGAGATGGATGGAAGAGCTGAAGCTTTTGATAATCATGGTTTTTCTTTTTCTCATTTTCCAAAATCTAATCACCAATATCTAGTTTTTTGTTGTGACTTGATAGGTTCTTCTATTAACTGTTAGTAAACATAGAAGCTGATGTAAGACTGACTTTCTACAGAAGACTGGAGTACAGAATGTTTTTCCCACTGTTTATACTCCAGACAGCACTGTCCTTTGGGGCTGAATTGTCTGATTTACACTTTCTCTATGTGCAGCAACATCTAGATTAGAATTTTTGGCTTTTCCCCTTGTTCCTGGTTTCTCATGGCTTCTCTAAATTTTGTACCTTTTTTTTTTACTGCAGTAAAAAAATCACTTAAATGATAAATATTGCAATGCATTAACTACAGACTTTGGGAGGGAAATCGCTGATCTTCTGCAAGGCAATTCTGTTGGAAGGGGAAGCAAGGGACTTCAAGAACTTCAATTAAACATGTACATCTTCTAAAAGATCCAAAGTAATTGAGAGCTGAGAACAGAGTGTTGGTTAATTGTATCTCTGGGTCAGACTCTGAGCCTTAGAAGTCTGATGCTGCAAAGCTTGTCTCTAGAGACAGGGCAAGATAAGCCAGGGCCTGTTTAGATCTCTGACAAGAGATATCCCACAGGAATTGCAGGAGCAATATCTTTACACAGCTACTATTTTTTTGTCTTGTGGGGTTATACCTCTGCCTAAAAATACATGTTCTGTTAGTGGTGCAGTTGCTGTTCCCTCACTTCAGCTTTGAAGGCTAAATGTTACATATGCACATCCTTTTAAAATGATGGATTCCTCCTATGCTGTGTCATCGTCTGTTATTGTATTTCCGGAGTCACCATGGTGTTGGTTTGCCCTGCTCTGCTGGCCCTGTCATTACTGCTCTGTAGGAATGCTTTGGGGATGCTCCAGGGAGGTTGGGTGGGTGCTGTGGCACAGGGTTTGCACTCAAGGGCCCTGAGATAAGGCAGCACCTGGTGTGGGTGACCCACTCAAGTGCGGAGACTGCCAAAGTGGGATGACCTTCAATAGCCATTTTCCATGACAATACTTCAGGTGAGTAGTTAATTTACAGAGACTCACCATTCATGAGAGTTTCTTATGTTCTGAGCAGTCAAGGATTTTAAAAAGTAGATACTTTACAGTTGATGAGAAGAGTCATTTGTGGGAAATTACGTGTCTTCTGCATCTGCAAATGTCATGGCTTATAGCATCTTGCTTCTGAAATGCTCTAAAATTCTGATTTTATATACAGCCTTAATTACTGCCCATTAAAACCCCTCTGGTCCAGACCAAATAGCAGTGGAGATGCATGAAAGGGCTGACTCACTTAAAGGACTTCAGGGATTGTGAAAGGCATCAGGTCACTTCAGTACATTAAGAATAACCAAGTCTAAAGATCAGAGTTACTTAAAATTAGAGATTGGATAAACTTCTGAGAATGTTAGAATATGCTAAATGTTCACATGAACAATTGCAATCACTTTTCCTGCACTGGGGTTAGAATGAGAATAAAAAGGGAAGACACTTCTCAAAGCACAGCAGTCTTTGCTTTCTGCAGGAATAGTGTGTATTAATAGTGAACGTGAGCTAACTGCTGTCTGAAGGTGCATGGAGCAGGTTTGCTGTACTTACAATGCTTTAGGATCACAATGAGTGCAAACATCAACTTTTTATTACCATGCACTACCAAACATCAAGTGGTGATAGCGTGCATGTCTGACATGTGGCTGTTAGCACTGTGGGTCACAGACAGACTCTGTTTGTCCCCTGCCACGCACTGGCTGTGCACAACTGCTGGTGTAGAGTTAAAAAAAGAAAGTGTTAAAAACCCAAGCAAACAAAAAATCCCAAACAAGTGTGTGTAGGGGGTGGTTTCTGATAGGAAAGGAGAAAGAAAAAAGAAAGGTTTTAAAAATCACGTGGAAGGACTTGGCCCTACCTTCTACCTGGAAATACTTTTTTAACTCCAGATTTCTTTTAGAACTTGAAAAACTATTGCCCACAAGACAGCTATTGGAATTGGAAAATTTTATCCCTCATCTCATGAGGTTCCGAATACAAAAGCATTACCTTAGGGATATATCTGATCATCTTGAGCTAAAGCACACAAGCACATCATTCCTAATACCTTGGAGGATTGATGCTTAATTGAGGAGTTAGTGATGCCAGAAGAGGGCTTTCTGTGGGGCCATGTTAAGTGTCACCAAATACGGTTTCAGAATCTCAGACAGAAGAAGCATTGGAGTGCTAATTGCACTTGGGGTGTTTTCTAAGTGGCAGATGAGACTAGAGACACTCAGACTGATTGCTCTGTCATTTGGCCAGCCCCAGCACACTGCTGTTATCCTAGAGGGATTCCAGTAAACCCTCTGTGACCTCTGCTACTGATAGATGGGGGAACACTCCTCTGACCCTGCCGTTTCAGACTCATCTCTTCTGTTTATTGACACAAAAATCAATTTAAGCTGTGTTTTTTCTATGATAGGTGAATGGATGCAACTTCTTTCCATCTTCCTTTTGTAGTGCTCATGCAGTTTGCCTCATCTCTGCATTAAAAGCAGATGAAGTGACTGAAACTTCTAATGGCTTTTACAATGAGTCACAATTGTATATCTAGACTCCTTAGACAATTTTTACATTTTCTTACTAGCACATAGAATGAGAGTTTTCTCTCTGGTTAATGAGTTACACAGACCACTCTGAGCATAACAGTGTTCCTGTTAGAAGAGTTTTGTTAGCTTATGTCAAAGCTGTATCTTAACTTAGTGTGTCTATGCTGAAACCTTTGTGATCCCTTCTTAGTTCTCATCTTTAGGAAGTTCTTTCATCTCATATTTACATAGGTAACCTCTATATTAATTTTTTGGAGGGAGATGGAGTGGGACTAGACTGGCTCCTTTGCTCCTTCCCCAAATCAAAAATTCTCTTCATATACATTTGTGTGTGTGTATATACATGTGTGTATATATATCCTTCTTTTTCCTTAAGTGTACAGGTACTCCTATAAAATGTGATTGACTTGCATGTTGCTCCTGCTGACAGGATGTGAGGGTTTTTAGTGGTTTCCTAGTCCCAAATGGCAGCAGCAGCAGCAGCAAACCTTTTCTAGACACTTTGGACAAGTGAACAAAGTCATGGACTTAGCAATGAGTGCTGTTCTGTGGCTTCCTGGCCCTGGAGGGCTGGGTGTCACCTTTTAGAAGAGAGAATACAAACGTGTTAGGTGGGGTACATCTTATGAAATTATCCAGCTGCCAAATCCAGAGATTGAATGAAATATCTAGCTTAATAAAATGAATAAATAAAGTGCTAAAGTGTCACTGATTGCAATGTATCTGCTGGTAATGTTTAAAGAGACAACCTGGTGGTTGTTACTTAAAAATTTCACAGAAGTGAAAATCTGGTGGTGACAGGGGCAGCTCCTCTCTCTGCCCACTCACAGCCTTGTTTTCCCCTGGATCTGCTCATGCAGCTGCAATTGCTGAGCCCAGTTCCATGTAAAAGCTGTAGTTTACAGCTGTGGCATCTCAGCGTGGGGTGACTCCCTGAGCATCCTGCCATGGGCAGCATGGGGTGGGAGGCACATGGAGAGCCTGGTGTTGAGGGCAGTGCTGGGGATGCTGCTGTCAGTGGACCTGGCAGCAAATTTCTCATACTAGCAGGGTCAACTTTGACTGCTATAATGAGGCAAATCCTAAATGAAGTGGTTTGCTAATTGCAGTTTATATTTTTCATCTCAACAGTGAAAACAATGGTGGCTTTGTCTACAGATGTAAAAACTTAGCACATCAGTACTCTTTTCTGAAATACTCTTTATTACCCTCGAGGAAGAGCTGATCCCTTCTCTTGAAAGTTTCTGTCAGTTTAATTAGCCTGAATAGATTTCTGCTCTACAGGAAACGTAGTTGAGCTATCATTATAGTCTTCATTTTAGTATAAAAGTTGAACTTCATTTCTTTACACTTTTTATAACAAGTTGTTTAGTTTAAGGTCTGGGAACTGTAGCAGTTAAAGTATCTTAAATGTTTGCTGTGATTTTCTAATTCGTTAAAACTTTGCAAAATTCTCCTTTTCCAGGGCTGCACGCAGAAGTATATTGTGAAGAACTACTTCTACTACTACTTGTTCAGGTTTTCAGCTGCTTTGGGTGAAGAGATTTTTTATATCACTTTCCTTCCATTTACCTACTGGAATATTGATCACTCCGTATCTAGAAGAATGATAATTGTTTGGTCTGTAAGTATTTCTATGATTAATTTAAATGTTGATTCTGTATCTACAGCAAATGAATATTTAAGAATAACCCTTCAAACAAACAAAATCCCTTCAAACAAAAGAAGCACCGACACTATTTATACATAACTCATGTGTTCAGGAATCAGAGGCATTGTGATGCTGAGAGAGGAGCTGGCAGGCATTAGCTGACATGGGGTGTCTGTTCATCTCTGCCACATCTTGGACTGACTTATTTTTTTCCAGCCCAATCACAGATTCAGCTGCTGATAGGGTTTACATAGAACAGTTGGGAAAACACTTCCTTCCCAATGTGTCATAGCATTTTAATGATAATTTTTCATCACTTTGGGAAATCTTTCTCTTATTCTAATTTCTTCTGCATAACTTGTTGCATAGTTCTTGCTTGACTGAAATGACTATAAACTTGATAGTAAGGGGATGTGCAGACTGCAGCAGGATAAGCAGTAATTTGAGGGGGGGAAATCAGATTATCTGTTGAAGACTAAGACTTAAAAGCATTGATTTTTTTTTTTTTGTTAATACGAGAGCATTCTCAAATTAACTGGTTTCTGCATTGATTCAGCCTTCACGAGTGTGGTTTGTGGGTATCCAGAATAATGTATTTCCATTCTAGCACTGAAAAAACAGTAGATAACCAGGCACTTCAGGCTGAGATTGGCTGTTTTGTCACTGACATTGCTCATCTTGGTATTGATCAGATCTTTGCTGCTCAAATTTTAGAACAAGGAAGGGAGGTAAGTGAGCACCTCTGGCAGATGGCAGGACCATGGAGGTGTAGCTGTCAATTGATCTAAGAAATTGAAGTTTGGTAAAAATTTGGGTTTGATAGCTAGCTTTTTTTCTTTACAGTGAAGCTTCTCTGTGATTTGGTCAATTCTGTTTAATAATATTCTGTCTTTTGACCAAATAATATGATAAGAAATAATAAAAACTATTTGAATTCCTAATACACTTCAAATACACACGGTCTTGGAGAGAAGGCATCAATTGCTCTGTGCCAATAACCCTAGTCAATACATTTTATAAAGAGGACATGAAAAATAACTTGCAAGTGAAATGTAGAAGTAGGTGGACACTGTATAATTAGAGCTGGGTTTTGGCCAGGAGTACACCTACTGCTTCTGGAAACATGCCACAGAAGATGAAAATTGGTAGTCACTGCCTTCTGGGTTTGCATATTGCTCAGAAAATGACTCTTTAGAGCTCCTCATATGCAGACTTGCTATGTCTTTTTCTTGCAAGGAGTTCATCTGAGTACTGGCCAGATCTAGTCTGGTTTAAGACCTCGTCACAGTCTATAACTTCCTCGTGAGGGGAAGAGGAAGGGCAGGCACTGATCTCTTCTCTGTGGTGACCAGTGACAGGACCTGTGGGAATGGTCTGAAGTTGTGTCAGGGGAGGTTTAGGTTGAATATTAGAAAGAGGTTCTTCACCCAGAGGGTGGTTGGGCACTGAACAGGCTCCCCAGGTCAGTGGTCACAGCACCAAGCCTGACAGAGTTCAAGTGTTTGGACGATACCCTGAGGCACATGGTGTGATTCTTGAGGATGGTCCTGTGCAGGGCCAGGAGTTGGACTTGATGATCCTTGTGGGTCCCTTCCAAATCAGCATATTCTGTGATTCTGTAATTAGAGTATTCAAGCATGTGATATTATGATTATTAATATTATTTTTCCAGTTACTGAGGGAGTTGTGGAGTTGCACTTCATAATGAAAAGGGGAAGTTGTTTTAAATATATGGGCTTATGACAACCTGTATTTTTAAAACGTTGATTATGTGTAATTGCAAAATGACTAAAGATGTCTGTGCAGGCCATGTGTTAATATTATGGCAAGCTCAGCTGGGTGGGTTTCTTGCTGGCGAGAAGGCTGTGAGCAGGAACTGGTATTAAGAGTGCTGTAAGTGGTGCTGGTCTGTCTTACAGAATCATAGAATGGCTTGGGTTGGAAGGGACCTTAAAGATCTTCTACTTCCATCCTCCCTGCCATGGGCAGGGACACCTTCCACTAGACCAGGTTGCTCAAAGCCCCATCCAGCCTGGTCTTAGTCATGTATGTGACAGCACAATTGGTTTAGCTGCATGGGAAATGCCAAGGAGTCAGTGGGACAAAGCCATGGTGTTAGCTAACTGGGAGGTTTTTGGTGATAGCAGTGGAAGGACACCTGTCTGGTGACACAGTGGTGAGCAGAAGTGCAGACCCACAGGCTCTCTGCAATCCAGAGTTTTGAAGAAATGCTTCTGAATGGATGATGATGATGTGGGGCTAAGAAGAGCTGTGTTAGATAAAAGTAAAAATCCAGGTAGCCTGATATCTCTGGCAACAGCTGCCAGTTGAAGTCTGGGAAAAGTATGAAGGGGCAAGTGCAGCACCCAGGCATGTTCTGCAGAAGGCTCTTACCCATCAAGGGAAAGGAGTTGGTATCAAAGGGAGAGCTTTAAGGGGAAGGTAGTAGTAGTTCCCTTTAAAAGAGATGTTCAGGATGA
This sequence comes from Pipra filicauda, assembly GCF_003945595.2. NCBI lineage: Eukaryota > Metazoa > Chordata > Aves > Passeriformes > Pipridae > Pipra > Pipra filicauda. The sequence continues at coordinate 153,939 of NW_024104649.1, read as the reverse complement.
GGAGGGGCTGTTAGTGAAGCTCTTCAGCAGGGAGTGGACTAGTGAGAGTTCCCAGTGAGAGCTGGGTACACTGGGAACACCGTAGGCAGGGATGGTGGTGACAAAGAGGGTGAGATCATCGGCCAGAAGTGGGGCTGCCTGTGAGCACTGGAGAAATAGAAGGGTGCTGAGGGTGGTGCTTTGGTTTGTGCTGTTTCCAACTTAAACCTGTGAGTTTCTGCTGCAAGTTGGAAATAATGTCAGTTTGCCAGGATGAATCAGGGGAGTTTCTTCCCTTAAAAATCAAAGCAGCATTAATGCTGTTTACAAAGCTTTCCTGCCATCTTATCTGTAATATTTTATGCAGAGCCAGTCACCCCCATTTGAGAAAGATGATTTCAAACTGGAGCAGGGCCAGGGATGATTCAAGAACAGACTATTTTCTGAGCAGACTGAAAACTTAGATAAGTCCCTAACAAAATGAAGTTGGAGAGAGAATGGGGCTGGCTGCAAACAGCACAGGAAAGGAGCTTCTTTAAATAAAAGTACAATCACAAGAAGAAACATGCATAAGGCAGTTCCAATGGTGTCTTTCCTCTGAGGATTCACAGTACATATGCAGGCTTTACCTTTCTTGATAGATGGAGGAAATAACTGAAACTTCTGAGCAAGATGCTGGGTCAGTGCTGAAGGTACTCTGGTGTCTTTGCTTCTCTTCTCCAGAAATTTGAAGTAAAAGCTCTTGAACCTGCACAGACAAAGCTTTGAAGCCTGTGACTGTCGTGACTTCAACCAGGAAGTACAGAGATGAAAAATAGCTTCACACAAACCAGGCCTCAAATGTACTTTAAATTCACTGCACATCTCAGGTCAAGAGGTGAAAGCTCAGTTTGGTTTTGTATGTTTGTTTGTTTGTTTTTTATTTTCTGCACTTCTTCAGGTCTGAAAGCTTTATTTTGGTGTTTAATTTCAGAGGTAGAGACCTGGGGAAAAAATTAGTTAGTTACAGCATAAAACTTTAATTTATGCAATATAAATAAGAGCTGGCCAGCATGGATTTTGTTGGGGCAGGTGTGGAAGCTGTTGGCATGTGACAGTGATAAGCTGCTGACTCAGGGGTAGGCGTCAGCTCTGAAGGAAGGCAGGGTTTGGGTGCCTGGTGATGCCAGGCAGGAGTTTGCCAGGCTGTGTGTGCCCCTCTGGGCTCCTTGAGCAGCACTGGGCGTAGACATTTTCAGCAAGTCTGAGAAGGTCCTGGGTCTGAGTCCATGGCAATTTAGCATCTTGCTTTTCAGAGGAACAGCTTTCTACAGACTGTCAGCACATAGTTAGGAATGATGAGCTCTGAACTCCATCTCTCAGGGTAACCAGGAGTTTCCTAACCAGCAGGAGTTTACCTGCAATTGGGATGCCACTGACATTACCATGAGGTGCTTGAATCCCTGGACACTGCTTTGAAAACACACTTCTAAGCAAACTTTGGGTTTAACAATTCCTATGTGTTTGTTAGTTTTACTGCTTTTGCTACATTTCACCAAAACAAGCCTGGAACAGTTGATAAACATAGTCACTCAAAAGTCGAGCTCTTGAAAGCATCATATATTACACTGCACAAGATCATGTAAAACTGTATTCGGGTACATAAATAACTACATAATGTCAGAATACAAAAATAAATGGTCCCTAAAAGAAAATGTCATGTGGAAGTTGATAAAGTGTTGATTGAAATGGAATTTTGTAAGAGCTGGTAGCTGTACTCCACCCCTGAAGAAAGAGTGCCAGTGAGGCTTTCACAACTGAGACCAGCTGTGAATCATTTAAGGTGAAGTTTAAATTGGCAGCCGTTTGTATTTCACTAGATCTACTAGGTATAACCATTTCCCAATTTTAGGTGTTAGATGACAAACCAGATCAATTTGACAGTACTTTTCCTGCTACCAGGAGATTGGCCCCAAATTTCCTTCTTTGAGCTCCTTATGAGATAGTCAACCCCCTTATAGTTTTTGTCCAAAGGCTTCTTTTAAAGACACAGTGAATGTGCTAGGTTGTTAGTTGGTTGTACTTCTGGAAGCACGGGATCTTGTGATGGTTTTGTGTTTCTGAAGCCTGAATTGACACAAAGTCCTCCTTCCTTATATACATATATATATATAACTTTTTCTAGGAAGCTTTCCATGCCGTCTCTCCTCTCTCCCTGTCTCCTGCTGACCCTTGCCATGATGTGTGTGCTGTGAAGCTTGTGGTGGGCTTGAGACCTGCCTCCTAGATTTGCTGCTCCCATCGTGGAGCTGGAACAACCTGAGTGTCTGAGCATCCCACCAGCTCAGTGTGACCTTGAATGTCCCATTGAACCTGACTAAACCCTTGGAAAACGTGTAAAGTTCCTGTGCAGCTAGCACAAGATTGATGTATTTTCTGAAAAGCAATAACCATGCTGGAAATGGCAGATCCTTGAGTTCCCATAGCCAGCTGCCCTCTCCCATAAGGCATGTGTGCCTCAAGGAGGATCCCAGCCGTTGGCATATCTGCATGCAGGGAGGTTCAGGGAGGGGATGGAGAGCAGGATAAAATCAGAGGGTGGCTTAGGGCCCCCCCAGGCTGGGAGTGCCTGGGGCTCCTCTGCTCTACAGGGCTTCCTCCACATGGGTTGCTGCCAGGGCAAAAGGCCAACAGTGCTGCTCAGTGACTTTCACAGTGTGTTTTCCTGATGCCAAACCTTAGTTCTTGGCATTGACTTGGGGGTAGAGGAGTATCTCCACAAGAACGTTCTCTTCCTTTCCCTGCTCCTCTTTCCCCATGAACCAAGGGATGCTCAAGGGACACAGTCACAGCTATTATCTGCTGCAGTGTTTCTCTGGTCACTTAAGCTTTCACTGGGGGATGCTGAGAACAGAAGCTGTGAATGGTGCAGCCTGGGTGCTTGGTTTAATTCCTGTATGGTAAATGAAAGTCATGCCTGCCTTGGCAACATACAGTTTTGCTTCTGCTTGACTAATCTGCAAATGCCAGTTTATTAATAGTGCATCCTTCTTTTTTTCCCTGTTGTGCTTGGTCACTCTTATCAGTGCATAATGTTATGGAAAAAAACCCCAAACAACATCATTTTCAAACTGTGAGTTTCCTTTTTGAGGAGATGACATATGCTACTGCAGGCCAGGGTTTCTAGAGCCAGGTTATAGAGTTTCTGTTTTGGAGCCAAAACAGCAGATTCAAAGTCAGGCTGCCACACTGTGAGTCTCGGGGAAGATGTCGCCAATGCTTTTTGACCCCATGTCTCCTCTTGAATTTCATCTTGTCCTTTTAGTAGATCAATAGCATAGATAGGAGAGCTGTAAAATCAGAAGTTGAAAATAAACATGTTCTGGTTTCTCTTTGTTAGCTGAAATATTACAGAATACAAAAGAGTTGCTCCTCCTGACCTTCACATGCCTGTGGGAGGCTCAGGTGTGTCCAGCCCTGTGTGGAGGCCGTGGCAGGGGAAGGGTGGTGGAGGATGTCCACACACAGCACACCTGCAGCACTGAGCCTGTTTCCTCAATCCTGCCAGACTCGGGGTCTGGGCAGCTGCCATAGGAATGTTCCACAGGGGAAATCGTGCCCTGAGGCACTGGTGCCGTGCCTCTGCATGCAGAACTGGCTTGGCTGTGTGTTTGTATGCCCTCTTGTGCATCTGCACCGTGGCGGTAAATCTGCTTGCAGCGCTCTTGCTTCCTGCCACGGGAATGCTGCCTGCAGCAACTGAGAGAGGAGTGAGGGAGAACCACTGCAAATGCCAGACAACACCTGCAGGTGAGAAAAACCTCTTCTTAGATGATTGACTCAATACCAGAGGTATGCAAATGATCTAGGAGACAGGTCACATTATGGGACTAAAATGCTCAGAGGGAAGGGAGCAGTCTCTCACCCCAGAGGGAACTCTTGCAGATGTTGGAACAAATGAATTGGCATCTGGACCTGTGTGGATGCTAATGCCTCAAGTTTAATTCTATGATTGTTCAATAAAGCAAGATCTGTTAAAATGACAAAGGTAGATTCATCTTGTTTACTGTGATGTAAAGGCCCAGGTGAGGATATATTTTTGGAGACAGACCATATATATGACTCAGAGCAAATTAAGAGGAAGCTCTCAGAAAAAGACTACAGAGGCTGTCGTGCTGCTATAGCAACTGCCAATTGCCTTTGTGTAGTAAAATGTAATGCTGTTGACCCAAAGTGGCAATAAAGCTTTGCCTTTCCTTCACCTGATACCCTGGCTTACTGTAAATGATTGTTATTGCCCTCGCACAGCACAGGCCACTCCAGCTGTACTGGTAGGCACCAGGGAGGGAAGTCTTGATTTTAAGTTGCTTACAGTATTAATAAAAAATAATTTTGAGAGGGGAACAAGTAAGAAGTCCTTACCCAGGTGTTTTTTTTTTAATTGATGCTTACATTTTTTGTAAGGATTTAACTTGGGAGACTTCAGAGTCATTTTCATTGCATTCGGAAGGCATGGATATGTACAAGAAAAGAGCAGAAAATTCACAGAATCCAAAACTGAATAATATTGTCTATGGGCTTGGATTTAGACTGGTGTGTCCAGCTTGCTGCCCTGGCCCATGTGTTCAGCCTGTGTGGTTATAGATGCGAGACCCTTGGGAGGGACGGCAGCTCAGGCACAGTCTGTGTCACATTCCCAGCTGAATGGGAATTGCTGAACTGGTGTGGTAGCACCTGGCAGTGCAGAAACAGAGGAGGCTTGTTCACCTCTGTTCAGATTAGGGCAGTTGTACTCTGGGTTTCAAGCATGGCTCAGTTAGCTGGGTTGCTTACTGCTTTGCTGCGGAGCAGAGTGAGATGCAGATAACACATTCCCGTGCAGTGCTGAGCAGGAGTCCTTGGGAGGAAAAGCCTGCCCTGGGCTCTCCCTCTGCCTGTGAGTGCAGCTCACAGCTTCAGCTAATGAATGGAGTGCCTGGTTTGTGCTGCGCTAAGGCGAGAGCTGTACAGCCTGAGGCCAGGGTCTCCTGGGAAGATGGTAGAGGATAGCACCATGGTGACAGGCTGTGCCCCTGTGGCTTTGGAGGAAGGGACTGAGGGGATGTGCTTTACTTCCCACAGCTGGTGCTGCCATGCCCCTGTAAAGTGACCCTGCAAATGTTAGAGAGCTGACATAACTTCCTGAGGGTCCCCACCATGTCAATGCTATGGGAGCAACTTTTCCTTGTGTGTGCATGCACACACCTCAGCGCAGACAGGAAGGTGGCATTTTCCTGCTATGCATGTGCATGATGGTTGCCAGTGACCCCTCCACCACACCTCTGCTCCCAGGTCACAGTCCGGCTTTTGCTATCATTTGTTTGATAAGGACTCACGCTGTAGCTCTTGTCTCAACCATAGCTTGTAGGACTGGAAAATGCAGAGGGAAAGCAGGGTCCCTGAGTGTCCCTTAAGAGGGGGTCCTGTGGGAAAGTGTGGTGAGGGTCTTGGGACAAGGGCTCCTTGTGCAAACCTATCTGATGTTCAAGAACATCACTTCTTTCTGCCCAGGTTTGGGGCCTGGTTTGGGGTACTTTTCTCTTGTCCATCCTTGAGCTTCAGCTCCCCTCCCTCCCTGCCAGCCTTAGCAGTGCCCCTTTTTCATACATACATCTTTGAAACTCGGGTTATTTGAAAGAGCCTGTGCTAGAAATAAACACAGAAGAACAGCACTGAGAGCTGTAATACAGCACTCTAGGCAGGCAAAAAATGTCAGCAATGCAAGGAAGAAGCAAACAGAACAATTAAGCATGGAGGCATTACTTGCTTCAAGGTTTTGCTCTCTGCCATACCTACAAGAGAGCAAACAGCACCTGCTTGCTCTGTGGTCAAGGGCCTGTTCCCTCTTCTCCCCAGTGTTCAGCCTTGGGCTTGGAGACCCCTTGGGTGGAAATGTACACGGGTACAGAAAAACTTTTGGAATGGGTTTTATTTAAATCTTAGATGAGCGTGGTTTGAGTCTGCCTCCTCTAGCTGGTGTGAGCAGCATGTGGGGTGCAGGCAAAGCAGAGCAACACCTGTGCTGGGGGGCCTTTAGACACGGGCACTTGCCATGTTTCGCCTCTCGGGGAAGCGTGCCAGTCCAACTGGCGGGGGATGTTTTACTGCGCCCACAACTGCTGCTTCTGCCAAATAATCCAGGACATTGTGTGTAAAGACACGTGCCCGGTACCCAGATAAGCTAAAGGCAAAGGTCTGGTGTGTCAGAGATCAGTGCTTAGTCTGAGCATATTCTGGATTCCTCTTCGTGTTTATATGGAGGTTGTCTCACCTCTCCTCACTGTCTGTACAATATGTGTTTTTAAAAAGTAGAAGGGTCAGAATTTAATCTGGGATGCCAGGAAGGAGGGTGTTGTGAGGAAGCCTGGTATTTTTGCTTACCCATACCACCTCAAGCATTCAGCCTGTTTGTCACCATCAGAGGAGTCCTAGCATAGCCTTCATTTTAGAGATGACTCATTTCCTCTCCTGTAATGCTCTTACGTACCAGCACTAATAATACTTCCACAAGTGGAAGTCATTATTACAGAGGACTGCTGATAAACTGGCTCATTCTACCTTTCCTCTCAGATGGTATCACAAACAGCAGCCTCAATGTTTTATGTTCTGCTGGAGAGAGTAATTTTGCTTTCTACCCCAGAATTTAATTAACTTCCAAAGATGTGCCTGCATCCATTTGGAAACTGGTAGCATTAACCAAATAAACCCACACAGTGTTTTCTAAAAGACATTTGTTCCTTGGGCCTTTGTTTACTGTGAACAGTCTGGGGCAGGGTCTTTGCAGTCTCCCCTGTGCTCTGTGTGTCTGCAGGAGCAGCCAGGAGTGTCACACCTGGTGCTGATAGTAAGGCAGTAACGTGATTCACATGATGAGGGATAAAGGCTAAAAAGGCACCAGCAATCACTTTTCCAGGCTCTGGTGCTGGATGTAAGTCTAGCACTCCCTGCAGCATGTGTTTTGCTGTAGAGAAAAGGACATGACTTTTGGCTTTTTCCTGGTCCTGACATGTGAATCCTGAGTCCTGATGTCTTTCTTTCAGTGTGAAGCCATTTTTTAAATGGCTGGTGGGAGAGAGAGGGATGTAATGTGGCTGGTGACAAATGTGGCACTGGATGATCGTGTTGCTGTTGTAGCATATGGCTAACACCAGCATGGGAAGGATGTTATTTTAAGACCCCTCCTTTGCTAGTGGAAGCGTGAGAAGCAGAACAGTGAGCTGTCTCACACAGCAACTGAGCTTTCGTGGTAGACATCAGTTAACCTGATTTTTATATTAAAAAAAAAAGGAAAAAGGTTTGCTTTGTTTTGAAGAGCCTTCTTTGCCTATGTCTGGCTACACTATCTAAAGGGAGTAGGCTGGAAATAGAAAGGAAATGCATCCTCCAGGGACAGCCTGGCTGATTTTTCGCAGTCCTTGCTGGATGCTGAGAGCCTGCTGCTAAGGAGCAGAGGATGTCGACACAGTGGGTGCCCTGGGCATGGCTGGATGAGCTGCACCTCTTAGGGATGCTGGCCATCCTTGCCTCTGCTTCTGTTGCTGAACTGAGAATGCAACATTTCCCCCCAAAAATAGTGTTGCTCTGCTTGGGAGCTAATTAATGGAGTCTTTGCTTAAACCTCTGGGGTCCCAAATGGGGAACAAAAGCCTTTTACTGCAGAGTTAGGCAGGAGAACTGGTACTTCATGTTGCTTGTCCAGTTCTCCCTCTGCTGCCTCACCAGGGATGCTGAGGTTGTAATTTAATAACCACACGGGTGGTGCATCCCAGAGGGTTTCCTGCAGCACCTCATGCAGTGGGTGGAGTGGGAGCTGCTGGGAATGGGGGAGCTGGTGCTGCACGCAGCTGGGAGGGACATGGCTGGGCAAGGCAGTGATTCAAAGATGGTGGTGGGAAAATTTCTCTTATAGCTGTTTTCTTTGAAGGAGAGGGGGTGTGAAGGATAGGGAGGGAACTTAAACTTCTCTGGCATGGGGTGGGAGCCAGCTGTCTGTCTCACACTGTCCTGTATTGCTGCACCTCGTCAGCCAACCCTCCTTTTGGTCCCACTTCTGATCAGGTTACCACACGGTGCAGTAAAACCACTGCTTCCTTCGCTGACTAAGCTAATGGCAACCCCTTTAATAATTCAGGGGATAAATTCTGCACTTAGAGGGGTGGATTTTGCAGGAAAAAGCACAGAAATACAGGTGGTTGTTGGGTGGGTTGCATGGGGGTTGCCTGTGCTGACTGACAGCCCTGTGGCCTTTCCTGTCCCCAGATAGTGATGTACATAGGCCAGGTCTCCAAGGACATCCTGAAGTGGCCTCGGCCTCTCTCACCACCTGTCGTCAAGCTGGAAATGAGGACGAACGCGGAGTATGGGATGCCTTCCACCCACGCCATGGCAGCCACAGCCATCTCCTTCTCCTTTTTCATTGCAACCATGAACCAGTACAAGGTAGGGGGTACAAAAAGAAAGGAAGGAAAAGAAAATATATGTCTTTAAAAAAGCATGTGTCTGCTTCCAGCAAGCTACACAAAGCTGGCAAATCCAAAGCTGTTGCCGCTCCCAGAGGAGCTCTGTATTTATTTTCACAGATGTGTATGTATTCTTTCCTGTGGTTACCTGTAGCTGGCCAATAATAGACACAAAAAGAAACTCAGTGGAAATCTCCTTTCTTTAGCATGAACTGTGGGCAGGCTGCACTGCCCTGCCATGGTTTGGTGAGTTCACTGTGCTTTCTCACATGGGGTGACCGTGGAGGGAAGGTGCCCAATGCCAGCATTTTGTGCTCATCCCATGCCCGCCAAGTCACTGCTGTATGTCAGGACAGGCCAGCTCCCAGGGAAACCAAGGAGCTCTGTGTCACCTGTTTTTTGTATGAGAGGAAAAGCATCCTTGGAAATCCCCTGGCTCTAACATATGTTAGACTAACAGCATACAACATGATTTGAGAGCCTGTTTGCCAGAGAAGTAACAGCAATTTCACTGCACTGGAGCTGTAGGCTGCTTGGGGATTTTTCATCATTATTTTCCCTCATTATCTTTCTAAAAGGTTTATTTACTAGAAACTCATTTCTCCATGATGATTATTTTCGTTTCATTTTATGAATCCAAGCATGCATTTCCTGTACTCTAGCAATAATAACTTCCTGGCTGCATTGTACTTAAGCATGTTTCTCAGCCCTCTCAAGTGTATTTCAAGGATAAATCCATGTAGCCAAGAGGGCTTGCAGTACAGCCAGGGGGTTCTTGCTGTCACAGTGTCCCTGGGTGTCCCCCCTGCAGTGCCAGCCCTGTGCAGGGAGAAAGGTGGCCACTGTTCACTGCGTCCTGGGACTGCAGCTCATAGCAATGGGAATCTCTGAGTTACACTGAGATCTCTGAGATAATTTAACTTCCAGACCCCTCTGGTCCCAGCTGTGAAGTAGCAGGCTTTTCTCCTGCCCACAGCATGGGGACAAGCGAGCAGGTCAGTCATGCCCAAAGCTGTGCTGCCAGCCCCCTGCTCCCTGATCACTGTGTGGTAACTGATCAGAACAGCTTGACAGTGGGATGGGGATAGGAAACCATAAGATGGGATATTTGTCATCCTTGGAAGACCAGATCCATCCTATGTGTCAGAGCTGCCAAGAAGACCTGGTCCAGCAGCACCTTCTCCTCCTCTTTAATCAACAAGTGACCACTGGGACACGCAGCTCTTCACAGGCTGCCTGGCACTTCTTGGAAGCTGCCATGAAACAATAAAACTGCTGTCAAATAATTAAATGATTTAATTGCCTCTATTAGGACAGAAAAATCTTCCAGAACATTATGCTGCTATCTTCTCAAGCTGCCCTAAATATCAATTACTGATCTGGACTAGCTCCCAGGCTGCTCGCTTAGTGGGGAGTAAAGTGGGTGTAAATCCTCTGAAGGCTTAGAGAAGCGAGGAAAAGTAGTGTTTTATGAACTGGGAGTGACATCTGCAGCTGGGTCTGGGCTCTCTATTTGCTGGTTAGAATATGCTGGGTGAAAGGGTCAGAAGAGAGTTGTTATGCTTAAAATTTCCACAGATGCATTTTTGCTCTGACCTGTGGCCACCCTGGTGAGTTGGCAGCCTCTGGCAGAAGATGGAGACTTTGTGTCAAATTGGGTGAATTAATTTCATTTATTTGTATTTTGAGTTGGTTTATTTTTTACAGAAAAATCTCCTTTTTGAACTGAAAGGAACCCAGCAGCCCACTCGGTTTCAGGATTTGAATGAGTGGATTAAGGGCTAATATGTTAAGTTTATTCTTTACCAAATGTAGGAGGTTTTTTTTTCCTTTTTAAACATTGACTTATTCAAATGCTTCTTTCCATGTTTGCAGGCAACTTGGAGAGGGAATTAAGCAAAAACAGCTTCATAAGAAGATGATTAAACTTTTAAGTGTCACGGGGAAGAGCGGTCCTGACTGCTCTAATAGCCGGATTGTGGTTTCAGCCCAGACATTGATTCTCCCCTCTCAGCCCACTGCTCGAGGACTATTGATCACACATCTGCTCAGGCTCTGGGGCTGTCACAATCCCCTTGGCTGAGCTGAGGCTGCAGTGCAACCTTGGACATCATTTGTACATGCTGTGACATTTTCCTTAAGGTCTTTAGCACTAACATGCTAAAGGTAGATATTGTAAGGGAACAACTCTGCAAATGCCATCTGTTTCCCAGGGTTCCCCACACTGAGACTATATTTTTGCAAAAGCAGCACCACAGGTAATGAAATGACCTTCTAGCAGGATTGTACATTGGCTGATGTGGGGTCTTTTTTCAGGTCAGATTAATCTCTTTGGGAAAGTACAGGAGCCACTTCCCAGCACGGTATCCTTGCAGACATCCTTAGGTCAGTCCAGCTGCTTGGTGTAATGGGTGTATTTATTTTAATTTTTTTCCCTTTTCACAGTATCCATTTGAACTCGGCCTGGTAGCAGCATTTGTGTTTTCGACCCTGGTGTGTCTCAGCAGGCTCTACACGGGGATGCACACAGTCCTGGTAAGGATGCCCTGCACCAGCCCCACGCTGGTTGTGCCTCCAGCTCTGCTTTCCTACAGCAATTCCCATGTCTCACTCTTCAAATGATGTGTGACCTGCCTTGGCCATGGCACCACAGAGATATAAAAGTTGTGCCACTGAATTTCAGGCTGTGCATGCAAAGGAGCTGTGAGGAAACCCTCAGGCTATTGCTATTTGAGTGCACAGGGGAATAATTTATAGCACTTGGGAAGCACAAGTGTGCGGAGGTTGAGGAGCCGGGTGAGGTCGGGGTGGCATCTCAATTGTAGTTCTCTATTTTGAAATTTTAATTGTGAGGAATGTACTTGGGTAACTGACACTGATCCTTAGCTAAGCCTTTTGTGCAACAGTATCACTGTTTTCAGCGAGAAATACTCGGGGCTGGTTTAGCCTGGGAGTGTCAGGGCAGGAATAGCAGGTTGGTGAGTCATGAGGATAAACCATGGCAAGTGAGCTGCCCTTGGGGGCCTGGGGGACAGCAGGTCTCCTGTTACCATACAAGGTACCATACTTATAAAAATATTATGACAAGTTTCTTGTTTTCAGCTGGAAGGAAACTAATTCTTAAAGGATTAAGATGCGCAAATACTTTGTCTGAAAATAATCATAAAATATCTGTGACTTTATATGACAGATTTGTTGGGCACAGTTGCTTAGAGACATCAGTCCTGTTTTAGGAACAGATTTCAGTGTACCTGTGATAACACAGTAACTGGTTCCTTCCTGACAAGAGCAAACACTATTTATGTGTTATATATAGTGGTCAGGGTGGTGGTCCAGCTTCCCAAGTACGGATAAAAAATCCTGGCTACTTCCCCGCAGGAGTTTGATATGCATTGTTGGTTCCATGTGCATAAATAATTTAATCTTTTTTTACTAAGCAGTAATTATGTTTGTAATGAGACTTGGTGACTGTAAGAAAGGGAGCCCTTATGAGATTAGGGTTAGCTATAAAATATAGCTTGACCTTCCCTTTCAGGCCTAGTGGATCAAAACAATAACTTACATCGAAGCTGGAGACACCCTTTCTTGGCTAGTGACCTTAAGTCAATCAGTAAAAATTCTTTGCATACTTCTCTTGCTGGTCCATTATAATGAAAGACTCCTCTAAATTTAGATGGATTTTAGGGTAAAGAAGAAAACGTCCTTTGTGCTTTTGACATGGTAAAAAAGGGCTTTAAAATAACCAAAAAAAAGCTCCTTAGTTGACGTGGGAGCAATGCTGCCTTTCAAAAGGGCAAATGTACTTTGCTGGGGTCTTCATCCCATATGTACCATGGTGGGGATTGAGATGGGGAAAGGCCCAAGATCACAGCTGCCCAAATACAACCCCTCTCTCTGCAGCAGTGTGCCACCCACAATGACTGGTTCTGGTGCCCCACCTGCAGTGACTGGTTCTTTGGGGGAACAAGTGCAGTTCAGAGCCGTTTCCCACACTTTGAGGGATGGCTCCTGCCCTGAGCCGTGTGCGATGCCATGGGGCCGAGGTGCAGCAGCTGCTCAGCCAAGCCATTGGCTGGAAGAGCCTCTGGATTTTTAACTGAGGTTTTAATACTAAGGATATAATTATGTATTAACCATCATATTTTAGTAAAGTAAGTGGATAACATGGTGGGTAACATATATCCACCAGCTTGGTGCAACTGTCCGAGGAACAAGAGGAGTGACAAGGAGGGTTGCATTGTGCTTTGCTACAGCTGTAGCTTGGGTGCAGAAGCTTGTCTTCTGGAGTCTCAGCTCTACAAATCAGTTTGTATTTCAGTACTACTGGTCTCGCTTTTGAATCAAGAGTGGTCTCAGAAAGCACAGTCATGTCAGTAGAAGAGATGTTACCATTGAAGACCTTCTGGGGAGGCAGTAAGCTGGTATGAGAGCTATCTGCATCATTATAGCTGTACCAGAATGAATACTATGCTTAGGGAAAAGGGAATGAACACCCATTGCCTGGGCTCTTACTGGGAGAACATCACCCAGCCAAAGAATGGGGTGGCAGCAATGCACTTGCACTGCTTAGAGGTAAATTAGTTACAACAACCCACCTTCACCGCCTCAACACCAGAATGTCCCAAGTGTGTGGAAAGGCAGGGTCATTTCTTTTAGGTCTTAGATGATGGAATATGAAGGCCTGGTAATCTGGAGTTACCTGGAAAGGCCAGAGCAAAAATTTGGACACATTTTGAAACAGTGAATCCGTAAGGTTTTAGGAGTTATTTTTATGGAACAAAAAGCAATTGGAGACAATAAGACTGGTGGTTGTTTCATTTGCCTTTTTCACCAGAGAACTGTATTTTAGAAAATATCCCTTTGCTTGCCATCTTAAAACATTGGCCCAGTTTTTGGTCTCTGCCTCAGTGCAGTGAACAAGTTTTCCTGTCTCAGCTGCTGAAGCCTGTCCCTCCAGAGCCACAGCTGATGTGGTGAGAACCTCAGCTGCCCTGAGTTACAAGGAATAATTCCCTGTGCTGGCCAGCGTTGTGTGCAGGGTATAGGGAGGAGTCAAAAGGTCGCTTTTTATGACCAAAAAGAAACGTGAAAGTTGTTTCTGTAAACAAAGTCACTTGTTTTTCCCCCAAGATACACCGATTCGGTGTTGATGCATTTACTACTGATGCCACTGTGCTCAGGAGGGGATGTTCTGGAGCCTCCACATTGCCCCTTTCCTGTGCTGTATTGCAGGTTTTTTAATAGTACCATTAATCCTGAAATTATCCTAAATATTTTAAAGCTGATCAAGAAACAACATATTCACATTACTTTACACACTGTGCAGTACAGTCCTTGGGGGGTGAAATAAAGTAACCTTTAGGAATGGAAACCAAATAAGATATTTATCTTTAGGAGACCGGGTGGAGTTTCACATTAAATGAAAACATGAAGGTAACTCAGGCAATAGGTGACCATGTACAAGACAGAATGGGAAAAGTGTGATTTTTGCTTTGATTGGCAATATCAGGGAAGGTGCTTGAGTGCCAACATATTTGGTGGTTTGTGCTGGTTTGATAGCCTGAGGGATTTTGTGAGTGTTTGCAATTCCAACTGTAGATTCAGTGGGAAGAGTGTACGAGGGTCTCACCTCCAGAAAGCTTTTTCAATCCTACACCAAACTGTGCTCTATGACATAGTGAAATAAAAAGCCAGCAAGAATGGCAGCTGGTGACGGTACTCACGGACCCTGATGACAGGCAGGGAGCATCTTGAAGCCCCCAGTCCTGCATCCCAGGCATCACCTGCAACTGGGTGTTTGCCTCTGTTGTTTTTCTGTATGTACCTGGTGCACAGCAAAACAATCTGAATGAGTGCAGCATTAGAAACTCCCCCAGTGGCCTGTTCTTAGGGCAGCAAAGCAAACTGGCAGCTCTCCACTTAAAATCCATGAGAGCGAGGCCTCGCTGGTGCTGAAAAGGGGCAGATGTTTGGTGCTATGTGCGAGCGGGCCGAGCTGGAGAGCAGTGGGGGGCCTTTTGGGGAGGTAGATGGAGCCTGTGGAGGGCTCATCTGTGCTGAGGAAGCTGGAGCATCCCAGCAGGGGATTTTAAGCTTTGCCGGTAGTACTGCACCTTGAGCAAAATTCGTGCCTGCCCTTATTTAAAAATTCCTTTATAATTGTGGGCTTGGCGAGAGGCTAATCTGTTTACACAGGCGTATAGGAAAGAATGTGCTTCCTGGGAGTGCTAACAGCAGCTCCACCCCCGGGAAAAACTCGGGTCCTGCTCCAGGGGGCACAGCAGGGAGGGTCCAGAACAGCAGCGTTTCTCGCAGAAATCGGAGCCGACCCTCCTCTTCCCATTTGCTCCTTAGTTTAACAGGCGGGGGGGAAATAATTAATTCACTGCTAAATGTCTGTATAAAGGGTTGGTCTGGAACATCTCTGTGTGTTCAAAAATTCAAAGCTGTCCATGCACACCAGGACCGAAGGAAGTCACCACAGATTGCCGTGGCTGGGTGTGTCCTGAGCTCTCCAGCAGCTTCTAGTAAGCTTTAAGCTCCTAATATATGAGCAGCCCATATATTGGTGGATAGGGGTTAAAAACTGAATAAACCACTGGCCTCCAAACTTTTTTGTTCAGTAAAAAATTTTGAACATACACCACCTATACATACATATATATTTACTTAGGAATTGCATACATGTACTACTGTACTGATACATATGTGATAAAACATGCACAAAATAGACTTTAAAAATGTAAGAGAAGGATAAAATAAACAGTACTTTGAAAAAATACGTATATTTTATTTTACTCATTAGTGGTGCCAAAGCTATGTTCTTCCCCCAGCCTGAAGGGTTGCCTTGTGCACCCCATTTGGAGACCACTGGTATAAGCCACCAGTTGGGGCAGAGCTGGTTATTTGGGTCCTGCTTGAAAGCTACAGGAGCTGTGTGACTGTACTGGGGCTGAATGGGGAAGATAATAAAATTCAGAAAACTTTAATCAGGTTTGTAAATAGACACTGTCTGCAACCGGTTTGGGAACTGCTGGAGTTGGCTGGGTAAATCTGAGCAAAGCCTTTGTGAGGGAATGATGATGTTTGGTTACATCTCTTTAATTGGAAAACAAAAGCACGTGAACAGCTTTTGAGTTCACTCCTTGATCACCCATCGAGGGGTATTTAGAAGGACTTTTTCTTCTAATATGAGGTGGACAAATAACAGGGCGGGAAATAGAGGTACAGAGTGGGGATGGAATTTCTGAACATCAGTCCTGGGAGCAGTCCTCAGCTCTTTTGTGTTGAGGTACTTACTTAGTGTTGGGCCAAAACATGCTTTGCATGTAAAGTTATCACCTAAAAATTGATATAAAAAGAGGAATTATTATGAAATATGGACACCTAATAGTATTTTACATACTAGATATCTGTGAACAACTTTGTGTATTTCCATGGCTATCCTCAAGTTATGAATGAGAGAACAAATGTAAGCGGAAATTTGTATTAGGAATATGCAAAATGGCTCTTGAAGTTGCTTAAAACCAAACATGCTGTGAATCTATTGCTTGGAAGTTGTAAACAGCTGAAGTTCAGCCACACTGGAGTAATGCATTTACCAGAATACCATTAAATATTTCTGTTGTGAAAAAGTCCCCTCATTCCTGCCTAACTAAAAGTGAAGTTTGCATAAATAATTCATTTTCAGACTATGACCAAGCATGGTAGTATTCATACTGCCATGATTTGGTGAAAAAGAAACAACCCTGAGAAGAGGGACATTTCTGTCTGTGACTAACTTCAGCATTTGCAGTGTATTTTGTGGCTAGAGTACTAACTCTGCTGCCTCTGAGAGCAGCACAGGGAAACTTGTTTTATTGCTTTTTACCTGGCTGCTCTCATACGCACGGCTTTTGTTAGGGTTACCTCCTGTCTTCTTTCCCAGCTTTGTAGCTGACAACAATCAAGTTCTTAAAGCACCTTATTTGCCTCTGTTAATAAATTAGGGTTTAACTATGTGCTTGCTTCAGGCGCTGTACTGAAAGCCGGACTTCAGTGGCTTGGGCAACAAATTCCCTCTTGATGTATTCCTGCCAGGCAGTGCCTGCCTCTTGCCAAGGCTGGCAGAAGTCATGGCACACGCACCACGTCCCACAGCTCTGCACTTCTCATCCCTGGAGCTTGTGTTACCAGGATGGGAGCTTGTCTCTGACAAAGGACAGCATCTTCCCATTTATGCAAAGCAAGCCAATGATAATCCTGCTGATGTGATGAAATTACTTGTAGGATAATGGGAGGGGAAGGGTTTGTGTGAAGGCAGCTTACTGCGAGGTTGTCCCTGAGGTGGAGCTGTGCGTGTGCCTTTTCCATTCAGGTCGTAGGTGAAGAGTGCCCTTAAAACATGAGACTGGGTGAGGGGGAGAATTTCACTTGTTCAGGGGAAATATATGTGTCCACAGATACATGCATATCTGTATGTGTCTGGGTTGGGTTTTGTTTAGCACAGGCTTCAGGTTGTCCCTGCACATGAATAATGCCATCACTGTGAATTCAGTGTGTTCCTCCACTGCTAGGCACCCACCAATGCAGATAATGGTCTTTTATCATCACCTGAATATCTTGTTTACCTTCCAGGTCTCACAAAGTTCCTAAACGTGATTTCTTTGCAGGATGTGATCGGTGGAGCACTGATTTCGGCCGTGCTGCTCATGCTCTTGTATCCTGCGTGGGACATGATAGATCACTTGCTGTTAACTAGTCCCTTCTGCCCACTGCTTTCCATAGTTGTGCCTCTTGTCTTATGTTACAACTACCCCAAACTAGACTATTATAGCCCTACTAGGGGAGACACCACTACTATCTTAGGAGCAACAGCTGGAGCAACTGTGGGATTTTGGTTAACCCACCAGTACACTGCACCAGTCTACGCCAGCAAAAGTTTGGAGCTTGCATTTCCTCTGATCACCAGCAAATTGGTGGTTGTGCTAGCCAGGTTCTTTGTAGGCATCTTAGTTGTTCTACTGACGCGCTGGCTCATGAAGAGCGTGGTCCTTGGTGCACTGGGTTATCGGTACAAGTTTCCCATTCGTGACCTGGAAGCCCGGAGACGACTGGAAGTTGAAGTGCCCTATAAGTTTATCACATACTCCTCAGTCGGCTTCACGGCTACCGTGATTGTGCCGCTGCTGCACGAGCTGTTGGGGCTGAAGTGAGCTCAGCACCTTCCTCACTGAGCGACGGGCGGCACCACCACTTCAGAGACGCGAGAACTCCATCAAGGCTGGTAACTTGACCAAAAAGTGTTTTGTGCCTTTCTGCACTGGTGTGGTGGGTTGACTCTGGCTGGATGCCAGGGGCTCACCAAAGCCGCTCTATCACTCCTCAGCTGGGCAGGGAAAAGAAAATATAACGAGAGGGTCATTGGTTGAGATAAAGACAGGGAGAGGTCTCTCAGCACTTACTTACAGTCACAGGCGAAACAGTCACGACTTGGGGAAATTAGTTTAATTTATTACCAAACTAATCAGAGCAGGAAAATGAGAAATAAAACCAAATATTAAAAACACCTTCCACCTACCCCTTTCTTCTTCCTAGGCTCAACTTCGCCCCCAGATTCTCTACATCCTTCCACCCACCATCACAGGGGGATGGGGAATGGAGGTTACGGTCAGTTCATCACATGTTATTTCTGCTCTCCTTCCTCCTTGGGGGTCAGACTCCTCACACCCCTCCTCTGCTTCAGTATGGGGTCCTTCCCATAGAAGACACCTCTCCAAAACTTCTCCAACACAAGTCCTTCCTGTGGGCTACAGTTCATTAACTGTTCCAGTGTAGGCTTCCCACAGAGTTGCAGCCTCATTAGGGCATCCCCCTGCTCCCATGTGGGATCTCCACAAGCTGCAGGTGGGTCTCTGCTCCACTATGGACTTCTGTGAGCTGCAAGGGGACAGCTCCTTCACGTGGTCTGTGCCACAAGCTGCAGTGAAATCTCTGCTCTGGCACCCAAAGCACCTCTTACTCCTCCTTCTTCAGTGATCTTGGTGTCTGCAGAGTTGTTCCTCTCCCATATCTTCACTCCTCTCTCTGGCTGCAGTTGCACAGGTTTTTTTTCCCCTTCTTAGCTGTGTTATCCCAGAGGTGTTGCCACTGTTACTGAGGGGCTCAGCCTTGTCCAGCAGTGGATCTGTCTTGGAGCTGGCTGGCACTGGTGGTGTTGGACACAGGGGAAGCTTCTGGCACATTCTTAGAGAAGCCACCCCTCACTACCATGACCTTGCCACACAAACCCCAACTGGCTGACTTGGAGGAGTCGCAGGAATTGCTGGGCACAGATACCTTTGGATGAGAAATTGCTGCCCCCACCATGTCCCATAACTAGAGACCCCTTGGTCCAGGTGACTAAAGATGACAAGCACAAAGCCAAAATCCCTTCCAGAGTGGCAGCAGTGGCTGGTTTACCATGGGGTTGGGGGTGCCAGGGAGTGTGGCTGTGCTGCTCCCTGCCCAGCTGTGGGTGTGTTCCTGCTGAAGCAGTAGAGCAAGCCAAGGAAGAGCTCAGGTTTGGGGCATGGGAGAACAAGTGGCTGGTGGTGTGGGGGAAGGACAACCATCCCAGAGTGAAGTGCCATCATCAGGCAGATCTCACAGTGTCTTCTGATGGCACTGCCAGAGCTGGCTAGTTCTTTGTGGATGGTTTTACCCCTTACAGTTCAAAAAACCCCCCCAAACATAAACCACAAGGAAAATCTAACACAAAACATTTTATGTGATTTGTGACAAATTTATCTTGGATATTAGTAAGAAAGCCTCCACTGAGAGATCATTTGCTCACATACAACTGAGCAGAGTTATTACCACAACACTGATGTTTGTGTTCAAACTGTTTAACTCAGATTAATCTCCCCTGTCTAAAGGACAGGAAAAAGTCCTTCCTGTCACGCAGGGATGACAAGTAGTGTCCATAATCTGCGTTGTGGAAGGAGCTGAGTAGTGACTCTGGTGACTGCAACGTGTGGCAATAATAGGATGCTATCATTTTCTAGTGCTGCACAGCATCACAGTTGGTCTTCCATGCATCCTGCAATACTGTTTGTACATTTGTAGAATAGCAGGTTAGGAGTGTTCATGGGAGGGTCATCCCTATAACTCAGGCTGCTTATTTAAAAAAATATATATCAGCTGTTGGACCAATGAGCTGTTGAGAAATACAGCGGTGAATGTGGTCTGCTCGGCTAGAAAAATGTTACCATGCTATCGCTGCAGAGCTTCAAGCATGGCCCCCGTGCCTTTCCTGGCAGAATGTACAGTGAGAGCCAGCTTTTTAACCGTGTACACTTGTCTTCCTGGCTGCAAGGAAAATGAACCTGAAGAGTGTAAAGGAAGTTCTTTGCCATCAGTTGGCTGGTTGGATAAACGTAATCAAGTTCCAAAATGGTACCTGGGAGTTCTTCTGAGGAGTGGGAGGCATGCACATGAAAGGGCTGTGCCACTTTAAAACCCAGGGTGTCAGTCTCCAGAAGAAATGCAGGCAGAAATTTTAACCACTTTTAGATTTGTTCAGGCTGTGGATAAACTGTTTTATATCGGGTTGTGTGGACTTCACATGTGCATGCCAACAGCTTCAGTGAGCCTTTCAGCATGGCACATGCCCAGTCACACTTGCCCTCAGGTGAGTGCTGGACTCTGGCCATCAAAGCCATGGGGTTCCATCCTCACTCTCTCTCCCTCCCACACACCACAAAAGCGCTGCCATCAGGATTTAAAACACCTTTAAAACACCTTTAAAACCCCAGTGTTAAGAGTGCTGTATGATGTACAGCTGCTGTGCAGAGCTGGAGCCCTGTGGAGGGGCCATATCACAGTGGATGGGACCAAAACTGGGAAAAAACTTGGCAGCAAGCTGTGTTTAAGCTGGGGGGTGGAATCAGTCCCAAGAAAGGCATAGTTTGACAGGGACATTCATGCAGCTTTATGTGTAAAATTTCTGTTTTGATTCACAGCTATTTTGTGCTACAAAGATTTTATAAATTATATATAAATGCTAACACAGGTATTTTTATAGTATTAACCTGCATGTGATTCATGGAATAAATGCAAACTGTATTTGGTTCAAATTTTAAAATATATCTATTTTGCAGAGTTTGGTGTTTGTCTGTTCATTTTGTGTCCTCTATTGCTATTTGTAAATGACTGATGTGAGGGGAATGAGTCACAGTTTAAAGAGATTCCCAAGTGCAACCATGCACCTCTCTTCCCAAGCTGTCCTGCTTGTGGCCATTTGTCTCCTGTTCAGTCCAGCTGAGAGTTTTGGCTCCTACAGCAAGATCTTGCTCTTTTTAAAACATAAAAAAAAAAAAAGACTGCTGATCTACTAATGATTATTTGTTACAATCTTTGCAAATGGAAATGAATGAGTTGCCTGTTATTAGTGATAAGGGATGTTTGGGCAGTGGAATCTTCTTTACCTGCGATATCTACCTCTAATAGACTAAACAGTTAATAGGAAGCCAATTTAAGTTAACATGTGCAATTATAGTGTGACAACCCATGAACTGAAGAATATTTTGCATTCACTGAGCAGCCCAACAAGGTTTTGTGGCCAAGGATGTGTATTTGAAACCAGGTAGAGCCATGTCCTCCCCTCAGCATCATGCCTTGCCTGGAAGTGGCATGGCCCTGGGCCCTAAGTGCCCACAGCTGATCAGAGTGAGCCCAAGTGCTGCAACATCCCTGGGCCGCCTGGGCCAGGCACAGGTTTCAGCTGGGCTCTGTGTTGTATCTGTGCTTGTGGGATGCTCATGGGACCACAGCCATTCCCACAGGGCCAGGCTTGGAGAGGCAAGTCCTCTAACAAGGTAAGAGACTTCACCCTTTCTGTATTCATTAACCAGGTCCTCATGGCAAACCTGTGTGTCTTTGCTGTCTGTGGAAATGCTCCCCACCCCTTCATCCCTGC
The DNA here is from genome assembly GCF_003945595.2 of Pipra filicauda. Lineage (NCBI taxonomy): Eukaryota > Metazoa > Chordata > Aves > Passeriformes > Pipridae > Pipra > Pipra filicauda. The sequence continues at coordinate 132,546 of NW_024104649.1, read as the reverse complement.
AGCGTGTGTGCCTCTGCATTTCCAGCGTGGTGGTAGAAAATGAGTTTTTGTGGTGGTTTTGCTGGTCACGTTCTGTTCTCACAAAGTCACCAGCTGAATCCTCTTGAGTAGGCATGCTCAGATTTTAGAGTAAAGCACTGTGTTTGTTGTGAACGGGATAGGAGGCAACTTCCAGAGCATCAGCCTTGAAGCCTGGGCTGTTGAATTCTGTCTGTCCTGGTCCAGTGCTACAGGTATCCATCCTGTGGCTGCCTACAGCTGGAGGGGTGGTGCAAGGCAATCTGTTTCTAAGTTTCCTTCGTTATTCTGTCAAGAGGGATGTAGCAGGCACCTCACCCTTAGCTTAGTCCACTCTGTCCTGCCTTGAGGCTGCCTGCTGAAATGCTCACTTTGCAAATCACTTTTCGGTTGTGTGGTGCCAACCCAGCCTTCCTCCTGTCGTGGGGCATCTCTGTGTGACAGCCTTCCAGTACAGAACCAGCTACTCTACCAGCAGCAAAATGGTATTGGACCTTTTGGCAGGGATTAAAACTCAAAGCAGCAAGCACTGAATTTTCCTGCTTTAATTTTCCAGCAGTAACTTTGTCATGACCCCAGTCCCCTAATCCATCCAAATTTCTATGCAAAATCACCAGCAGGCTTGCACCTTGCTTTTCTGGATACAGGGGATGTAATTTAGGGGATAGAATACAACGGTCTGAGTTTCAGTTTTGACCCTTCTAATATCTGTGCTACAAGCAGAAGTTAGGAAATGCGAGTACCTCTCTGCACAGGGTGGAAGTGCAGTTCAGTAGTGTATGTACGGGATCTTGCACATTTGCTAAAACCCGTGTAAAGGAAGGCCCTCGCTTGCTGCCAGCCAGCTCCAGCTCCTGCCAGAGCACATCGCTTCCCCTGTCATCTGCTGGGGCTGGCAGTGGGCTGGCAGTGATGGCCAGCCTGCCCGCTGTCCCGCTGCCACCCTGCTGCTGCCCTGCTCACCCGGCTGCCCTCGCACCAGGCTCGGTTTCGAGGTCACTGGGTGGTCAGAGGTGTCGCGTGTGAGAGGCCGTGACCCCCCAGCAGCCTCCTGGCAGCGCCCGGTGCTTTTGCTCAGCCTATTCCATACTCACCTGCCAAACCGAGAATGATTTGAATTGCAAGCAAGCACAACGCCAGCACGGAGATGGAAACAGTCCCAAGTGTCACCTTTACATAAACACTCTTGTGCAATAGCGAGGGTGACCTGCGAGCACAGGGGCCTGTGCTGGGAGCTGCAGTCGGGCTGTCTCAGGGTTCTGCTCCTTTGGAAAATCACCTTTACAGCTCCAAAGCACAGCAAGGACAAACCCAGAGGTGCTTGTGTCCAGCAGAATGGAACCTGGCAGCCACCTGGACAGCACCCTAAATCAGCTTTGACCTCTCTGTCACCAGCTCTCCATCCTTTTGTGCTCGTGTTCAGATCCCCAGAGATGACCCAGTATGCACAGGCAGCAGGAGCAGGCCAAAAGTAATCCATAATTTGGGACCAGTAGTGAAAAATCCCACTTCCAACTTTTCTTTAAAAAGAAAATCCAAGTTCAAAAGATGTTAAAAAATTGCTCAGAAGCCACCACCACCAGCAGACATTGCCTTTGCCTGAGACCATGGCTACAGCAAAGGGTAAAAGCAAATTTCAATGCTCACAGTGGCTCGCTCCAGCATGGAGCTGGGTGATAGCTACCTCGAGTTCTGCATACAGCTATGAGCAGGCCGTAAATACCAGATAATTGGTTTGGAGCTGTGAAAGACAAAGCCTTGCAATAAATACACCAGACTTATATGAAGTGCCCCACTCATCAGGAATCATGGTTAATCCTGAGCACAGCACTACAGCAAAGCTTGAATTTCATTGCTACAGCATCCCCTGCAAGGCTGCTGGCACCACAGTTAGCTGGGGGGGCCAGGGGCTCAAAATGGGTTTTTTAACCTTTATCTTGATTCTCATCCTCCACTTTTAGCAAGTAATGGTACTTACCTGGGACAGAGTTAGTGTCCCGTTTGTGGTGCACTTAGCTGCCAATGTGTGGGCAAATGGTTTGAAAAAGAAGTGATCCCTAAAAGCCTCACAACACATGCCACTGCAGCTCAAGCCCTTAGTCCCAGCCTAATCTGGTCTTTAAACTCAAAGGACAGTAAATTCACGGGAGAATTGGGACACCCAAAGAGTCAGAAAATCTTGTGTAGAGAAATATATTTAGTGCACGCAAATATGCCTGCACTCTGCTGCAATGCAAATCTGCCTTATTGTCGTCCTAATCCCCGTGCATGACACACCAATAAACAGGGGGGGTTAATACTTACCATCTGCGTTACAGATTGCTTCCCACACTGCAAGCTTGCTTGGTTACAGTTGTGTAGGCACCACGGAGAGATATATCCTGCAAACGGCAAGCTGGCTAATCCCTTGGGAGATTTAAAATGTGAGCTGCAGTTTTCTCACTCTCCGTGGGCACTGGAGCCAGTCGTGCAACGTATGGCAATAGCTATATTCTCATTTCACGTCTGTCATGCAGAGATAATTAAAATCTACACTTCCATCTGAGGGGAACCGTAGGGTTTCCAGATGAGTAACTGTAGTGCATTTTTCATACTGGATTAGCACTCACACCAAAAAGCCTTGCCTGTTGCCCTCCCACCTGTTAAGATTATTGACGGGGCTGCCATTGAAAAGCCCTCGTGGGTCCAGTGATATGGGTGTGTGCAGGCATGCAGCTCGTAAAACTGTGAGCTTACCTCACCCTCACCATTGCACATCCCTCTGCTCAGTGAGGCAGTCATTGTAACACCCTTCTCCAGCATCTCCCAGATGCCCACTTTTGGACAGTCCCCTCCTGGGATCAGGGGCTATCTGGCTCTCCCAATGGAAAAGAGCCATAGTGTACAGACCTAACATAAAATACTGGCTATTGTTAGCCTGCAACCATTAGCAATGGTTATAATATTGCATAGGAGGGACAGCCAACTTCACAAGCCAGAGAGTAAAGAGCTGCCTCAACATACTGAGCTGACCACCCACTTGGTGACATTCCTGCAGAAAGGCTGGATCGGGCATCGCCGTGCTGGATGGAGCTTCTCATTTTCCCAGAGAGCCGAGGCACAATGCGCCAGGCTGCGGCATAACTGCTGCCAGAAAGCCACCTAGAAGGAAAAGCCTGACCCATGAGAGGTTCTCATGTATTGGCAGGGGCAAAACTTCAAGGGAAGTAATCCTATCCCAAAGCTGCGTGGTCCCCGTGCAGCTGGGGGCCAGAAAGCCACCGGCGGGGTGTGAGTGCAGCGGGCCCACGCTGACTTCTGCAGACAAACATGCCAGCCCCAGAAGGACAAAGGCTTTGATAGTGCTCTGCTCCTCATGCAAAAGACCACGGGCATATGCTCTTAAATGCACTTCCCCAATTTGGTTTGGCGCTTCAAAAATCGCTCGGCTTACATCAACCATGAAAAAATTTAATTCCACCCCCTCTCCTTTCTGAATTTAGAATGATAAAGGATCAACAGTTATGTCTGGAGTAGGGGAGCAGATATTACACACATCTTGCTTACAAAATAGCTCTGGTTTTCATGAAACAAGTTTATTTTCCTCCCCCAGCCATTGATGAGCACATGACAACCGTACAGAATAAAAGCTCAACTCCTTAGTTCTGCTCACATTCACTCAACATTTGCTCTAATCAATTATCTTATTTCATGCAATAAGAAAAGAATGAGATTCCTGTTATGCAGCCATAATCAGTTACAGTATGAAGCTGTGTCTGTGGAACATTTCTGATTTTGAAAACTAATCATGTGCTCTGCCATTACATTTCTCTTGAAAAACACTGGGCTTTGACCCAACTTGTTTCTTCCCCCCTGCCCTTTAAAAACATTGATGGCACAGCCTAGTCCGAAATGCCACATTCTTTCCCTGCAGAAGCCAGCCAGATTGACTGTAAGGAACACATTTACTCAGGGAGACAGGGGCTGTTTTTCTAGTTTATTGGAACATAAAAGCACGAGCCGATGTCCCCCGGGAGGGAGACAAAAGACCAGAGGGTGCTGCATGTGACAGTGGACAGCTGTTGGGGGATAAAAGTCATGTCTTCACACGAAGGGCTCAATATTGATCTCCAGGGCAGAGCACGGCATGGTGAGCTCAAACTTGGTGATAACATCAGGGTGTAGAACTCCAAGTTTCCCAATGCTTTGACCTTTGGCAAAGACCTCAGCACAGCGACCAGGAAAGAAAGCAGAGCCTGTAAAGAAAGTGAGAGAAAAATCAATGTTTCTTTGGGCCAGAGAAGTCAATAGGCATTTAATGTGCAGAACAAAGCTCTCAGTATTAAACTGTTCTCTGTGCTGAGATGCTAAGAAGGGGCTCTCACTTTCTTGCATTAACAGTTGTCATGATTGATAGAGAATGAGAAAACACTGAGTTAAAAATAAAATGTGAAGCCCAAAGCGTGGGCATTTTTCACACTCCAGTTGTTTTGACTAAGTTGCTCCTGCAATAGAAATTAGCACAGTTAAGTCGAGTCAGAGGGCTACTGAAATAAGGAACTTTTGCAGCCTTTGGGCTATTTAACACCTGAATGTTTCCCACCTTAGTCTGTTTAAGGAAATAAAGCTTGCTGTCATTTAAAGGGTAAGTAGGCATGTCATCCTTGATTATATGTCACATAATTAGAAACAACCTACATTCCTCATCTGGAGAAGAGCTTTTAGGCAGTTTCCTATACACTGTAAAACTGTGAAACAATGAACAACTCCAAGGAAGTCAAAGATCACCTTCCTCTTACCTCAACCCAAGTCCCAGGTTTTAGTTAGAAGTTTTAAAAAAATAGTAGTTGAATTTGCCATGAAGAACTTGGAGGAGCTGTGCAGACTTTTTCATGGAAAGCCTTCCCACATGGGAACTTCCCTCTGCGTGGTGCCTATACCAGCAACGTGTTCAAGCTTGTCTAGAGCAGCTACACTTGCATTTTTGGTCTGAGCTGAGAGGCATTTTCACCTGATAGCCCTTCAAAAGACAAACCCAAACCAAACCAGCAAGTTGCTCCTTCTGAAACGACCTCTTCCAGAACAAGTGTGTGGAAGCAAGGCACAGGGTGTGGGATATCCAGTGAGTAGTGCTGCAGCTGATGCTGTGATCTCAAAGGAGGAAAGGAGAGAGGATGAAACAAGGCCACTGCATCCTACAGATCCTCCTCAGAAAGCTGCCTCCACCATGTTTTTAATGCTGCTGCCCTTGCAGAGAGGAAGAGCTCTTTACTGGATTTCCACTCAGAAGTTAAACAAGTCAGCAGGGTCAGCACTGGGGACCAGTCAGCTTCCCTGCCCTCACCCTGTGCTCTGCACCTTTAGCTAAAATCCAACAAAGCACCTTCTACCAGAAGGAGACAGTTATTGGGGGTGTGTGGGGTTGCATCAGTGGGGATGCTGTACTTGCTTCTGTGCCAGTGTGAAGACAAGAGCCGAGGAGCTGCTCCCACTCCTGCTCCCTGCCCTTCAGCATCCTCTACCTCCTGAAAAAAGATCACAAGAATTTCCTAACAGCAACTTACTCTCTGGTTGTTCCAAATACTACTTAAGGTTCAGGATAAGCCCAGGACACTTTACTATGTGAACAAGGAGATAATTAAAAGGCAATAAAGGTCCAAATGAATCTCAAACCTCAGGAACACTTTTGTGACACTGATCACTAGTGGTCAAGTCTAGAGATATATTCTCTGTTAGCTCTCCAATGGAAATAATTCATTTAAGAAGTATCTCCTGTGAGGTTTGTAGCTGTAACCTGCAGCTACAAGAACAGCAATTAGGTCTTTTTCTTGCCCAAGCTGCTGCAAGAGCAAATTATCTTAAATATCTTAGGTCAGTTTTGGCTACCTTGTGAAATCTGATGGCAGTAGCAAATGACCACAGTAACATTACTTAAAGGCTGTTTTAAAAAATATTCATCTTTTAAATGATCCAATTCCAGTCTTAGCTACAAGCACATACCTACTACTTACACTGGACATACAACAGTGAAATTCTCTCACCCTGGATGTTACTGGCACATGACTCCAGCCAAACAGACACTTGAACTGCCAAACTGCACTATTCAAAACAAGTGTTAAAATAAAACTTGATGAAACAAATTTAGAAAAGAGACAAATGCCACACATACAGATCACTCTGCAGATTGTGGGTGAAAACACAACCTAAAAATAAAGTCCCCTTTTAGTCAGTGGTAAAGGCTTTCCTATTTGTGAATAAAGCCAGTATTGTCCCAAAGATGTGAGCAGCATACAGTGACATTCTTTTAGAAACTGGACTGTAAGATTAAACTGGTACAAGAGCAAGAACCAAGCACAAGTTAATAAGGTTGGCATGGTACCCCACTATAAACTTATAGGAAAAAAGATCTCTGACAGTATGGTCAGTTAAAAAGCTATGAGTCTGACTTGTCTGTTCTTCTGAGCTGCCTTGTCTGTAGTCTTGGGAAAGTTATTTTATCTTCTTGCACATCTAGACCCAACTATATCATGAGACTTAACTGTTTTTAAACTTATAGACATCTGATGGGGTCTAAAATAATACTGCACTCAGTCAGTCTGTCAAGGGCAGTTTCCCAGATCTGTAGCACTTCCCATTGTGTGAAATGCTATTTTCAGGCACAAGAAATGCTCTGCTATCCAGGCATCACCAGTTGTTGGTCTCCCAGTCAGAAGTCAGGCAGTAGCTGAACAAGTGGTGGGGGGACTTGAAGCCTTATCCAACCCTCACATCCACCACTACTGACCTTCCCTAGAATGTTAACTTCAGGAGAAGTTTCCTTGCATTTAACTAAATAACATGCATTTGTGATAAATTTTGAAACCTGAAAGCAATTCATGCCATTGCATCAAAAACTATGAAATGGCTTAGTGATTATGGCATAAAGTGAAGACTATGTTAGCTGGAATCTCAGCACTGATAAAATTTATCCCTTCTCCCCATGAGCTTACAGCACAGCTCCGTGGCACAAGGGACCTGAATCACTACTGCCAGAAGGAGGTGGTGACTGGCTCCACACCTGGAGGGGGGAGGAGTGTGGGACAAGCTGTTGATTTGGCTGAAGGCCTTTGCTGTGAAACCAAACATTCAGTGTGCTCCAAACATGGTGCTCCAGGCTACAGGTTAGACATTCAGCAGTATTTTTCCATCTCATGCAGCAACTTATGCTGGACCATGATGTTACTTTTCTTTGCATTTCCTTGCAGTGAAGAGGGAAATAGATAGTTAATATGAAGGGGGAACATTTTGGTCCCCAAAGTGCAGGCAATAGGACCTTCAAACTACCTTTCCATTTCTGGTTAAGCTAACCCTGAAATGCTGGCTACTTCACAGGGCAGTCACCATTGTGCCTGATGCTTTGCAGACATGGCAGTTGCAGGGCATAATTCTGTGACTGGAAAAGATCAGACAATAAGCAAATAAAAATGAAAGAACCTGTTAAAAGCTTTAGAGCCCCCATCTGTCCAGCTAACACTTGGCTCTTGCACCAAAGAAACATGAGCTGAGGAACAGGTTTACAGAGAGTTTATGAACTCTGGTTAATAATGGAACTATTATTATGATAATTGGCTGCACTACAGAATGCTTCAAAGTATATTCCTGCCTGCCAAAAGGGCCTCCAGACTGCATCCCACATGGGGGATCTAAAGCCTTCCTCATCTTAGGAACTCTTCCTTTGACCACACAGGTGGAGAGAGAAGGAGGTTCTCTCAGGCACCGGTCTGGGTAATGTTGGTTGCCAAGGCACCGGAATTTGGAGCAAATGTAAATTTCAGATTAAAAAATTCAGGCAGTGAAAGGGAAGCACATAAAGAAGGAAAAAATCTCAGAAGAAACAGGAAAAACCTGAGCAAAAAGCAGGGGGGGAAATGGAACAAGCATTTTGCAGCTGGGGGGGGGAGGGATTTTGATTGAGGGACCAACCACTACCACAAAAGGAGACCTGAGCTAGAGGAACCTTGCTGTGCTGAGGACGGGCTGCAGGAGGGCTTGAGCAACCAATGGAGCAGGGCAGCAAACCTGAGGGTACATCAAAATAACCAGGAAACAAAGGTAAGGACGTTTTTTATCCTAATTTGTGTGTTTCTTGTGTTATCAAGTAAATAGCAATGGTGGTTTAGATTTCTAGCAAAGCTTGTGTTTTGTATTAGACAGTGTTATGTGACTTCAACTTCTGAAGTAAACTAAAAACTTTGTAATAGAGTGAGAGTCCAGGCTGTGTGAAAGACAGGTGCTGATGCTTCTTGCACATATGGGGAATCCATAAAAAAAATGCACAGTGTTACCTTGTTTGAATAAATCACACCATAAGGTGAAGCCCAGTGCTCTAAGGCTTCAATAAAGCATTGATGCCAAAAGGAGCCTTCCCAGAATCATTAGCAGCTGTGACCTGCAGCTTTTGAGCAGTTCATCATAGAGTTTGTCTTATCTGTCTAGGCAGTGCCATCAAGAACAGTATGGTTGTGAAGAGTATGGTCTTCCTGAAAGAAACTTTCATTAGTCAGGCAGCCACTAAAGCACACCTGGAGGCCCCACTCTTGGGAGGTGTGCAAGGAAGGCACTGTGTTTGCTGCTAGTGCAGTCATACTGAAAGGCTGCTCTTGTAGGTCTGTCTGGTTGTTTGTGGAGAGTCAAAATTAATTTAAAAATTGTAGTTTATTATACCTTCTGTTTTAAGGATAACAGATTTATCATTCTTGATATGTAAATCCTTTCTGCTCTGCACAGTAGCAGTACTTCATAAACTTCACCTTGAAATTTAGTCAGATTGTATTGTCCTTGCTGATTGAGACCTAGACAATGCCAGAGGAAGCCTGAAGGTCTAGCAATGGAAATCCACCTCTTAATATGTCAGGTCTATAATTGGTAGTTAGGAGAAGGGGTGGGGTGAAATACAATATGTGTTCCTAAAGAAGAGATGCCAAAGCCAGCCGTGTCTTATGCTGACATACTACACGCCAGTAAAAGACAAAAGCTACTTCTCATGGCTCCAAGTAAGAATTTAATTTCCAATGTTCAGTGATGTAGAAATAATACCTTTAATTAAAGCTTCTGTAGCATGTCCTCAAAATCCGTAATTGCCTTTCTGTATTCAGGCAACAGGGCCACTTTGATTGCTCTGGGGTAATTCTTTGGCCAATAATCCAACAGAGCATGTAGTCTTTAGCACATTTTCTGGCTAATTGACCCTCAAAGAGCTCTGAGTTCCCTGCACTCTCTGTTGTCAAACACCTTGCACAGTTTCTTTTCTCTACCTTACTCTCCCTTCCTTTCAAAAAGAAATAGATTAAAGTAGTATTATAGGCCTACAGTTGCACTAAGCCTTCAGACCCACTTGTTTGTTCCTGTAATTTGAAGGAACACTGGAAGCTGAAGCTTAAGAAGGTAACAGAGCAGAGTTCATCTGGCCTCAGTAGTCTTTCATCTTAATTCTCTTCCCCTTTAGTCGTCCAGCTGCCCTTTCACTACCTCATCCTGACTCACCTGGTGAAGTATTTTGCCTGTGCTGGACTGGGTGGAATTTAGTTTTGTGAGGTTAGATGTTGGGTTTAGGATCAGGTTCTTCACGCTTTCGACCAATTCTTTCTTTTGGCAGATAATACAAATCAAATGCAGAGTCAGAGGACACTATCAGACTGGGCAATGTTTTAAAAGGCACCTTTTCTTGCCCATGCACACAGTGCAGCCAAGCTCCCAGAACCTTATGCAAAACAGCAATCTCAAAATCATATCTCTTTGTGGGATAATTTACCTTCAGCTAATTTTTTAAAATCACAGACATCTCAAATCTGGCATGATTTTTGGAACACATTGAGACCAATTGTTCTTTTAAGTTGCACACTGTCTGCAGTTCTTCCCCCTTATATTCTCATGCCCAGAAAAACCATACTTTGGGAACAGTGGAATATTTATTACTTTAGTCCCTTGGTTTGTAAATCCTGACTACAGCTGTGCCACAACAACTGCCACTCCCCAGATCACACCTAACTGTAATGACACATCAGGAAATTCAAATTAGTACAATCAAATTTCAGGTATGTGCCTTAATTCTCCCCCTCAGGAAAATAATTAACACCTGACAAAAATGACAGAAGAAATATCTTTATGATGGGAATGAATATGTCCTTGTCTAAAGGACATTTTTCATTCTGACAACCTCCTTTTTCAAAAGCCTCCTCATACAGGGCATAACAGAAGAGGGTAAAGTGACAGTCAATTATTTACCTGGACTGGTACACTGGATATCCAAAAATAGAGCTGAATATTAGAGTCCTTGTGCAGACAATGAGACTAGGGAACATGGAGAATCATCCACAAATCTGCAGTGGTCAGTCAATTAATCATCATCTCGTATTACAACTAATACGAGTGTAAGTCAGTGGCTGTGGTTTTATTAATTTGTATCTCAGGGAGGATGTGAGAAAAATTAACTCTTTTATCTCATACTACAACCCTATAAGCCTGACTTATTTTTCATTATTGCTCTAGAAACAGAGGGTGTTTGGTGTTGCTGGATGTCAGGAAGTGGTTCAAGAATGCAATAGGTTTGGAGAACCTCTTTATCTGCCCATGTTATCCTCAGGATTACAGCAGTCTCAGATACTTAAGCTGTACCACTGTGTTCCTGCCTTTCCTAATGGGGAGTAATACTGGGGTGGATGCTGAGGCTAAAGGAACACAGACATTTTGGGTCACTGATTTGGGTAATAGTGTTTCTCTTATTCAGTGCAGGAGTCCCAGTGTGGTTTAAATACTGCGTACAGAAAAACTACAGCAGGAAACCTAGAAAGAAATCTATCAAATTCCATGTATTTTTCTAGAAATCAGTGTTTGTGTCTAAAGCTCAAAAACTTTGCATTTGTGGGGCAGTTGTGAGAAACAGCAATTCTACACTGGAGTTTAGTTGCACTGCAGAGTTACCATTACACAGCTAATCTTTGCTTTTAGGCCTGTTTTATCTGATTTATCCAGATTTATCTGAAATATTATACCTTGCCTTTTCTAAAAGTCACAAATCTAAGCTGGTATTGTGTCACAGCTATTGTATTGATAAAACTAGGGAATTCCTAATCCCAGATAAAGCTCACTCTTTTTTTTTATTTTTTTTTTATTTTTTTTAGATGTCTTGCTATTTCACTTGAGTCAGAGAACACAAAGCTTTCAGTATTAAAAAACTTAATTTCTTTCTGTTCCGTGACTGTTTTTTATCTCTCTTTGCTTATCTAAAGGAATAATTCATCCTTGCAAACATCACAGTCTGTCAGAAACTAGGAAACAATAAACCATATTCCTTATGGTAGGGGGTAGAACTTTATGTACTCACAGTAAGGCAGCAGTTTTAGCTTTTAGGCTCTGCTTTCACACAAGCATTAGAGAATAACGAGAACCAGCACTAAGTCAGTCTGCAAGTCTACTTTAGTATGTCATACTTAGTTTGTATGTTGTTTAATCACCTCATGTCTCAGATCGAGCTGCCCTCCCCTCCCAGTGACCTGACATCACTTGCTGAGATAACTAACAGCCACCTGATGTTGGCTTTCACAGCTACCACATTTCATGCCCTTCAGGAAATGACTTGACAAACTAGCATGGAATAATACATAATGAAAAGATGAACTCCAGCAGTCAGTGGAACTGTTAATCACTCAAGTTTTAGCAGATAGGGTTTCTGTTGCAAACCAAGGCCTTGTGGCTGGAGCACCACGGCTGCTCCACCAGGAACAGAAACGCCTGAACTGCCTGAGTGTGAGCTCGCCCAAGACCAGGGCCTGACACAAATATGGCTGTTCTGCTTCAGGTCCCAAACCAGGAGGGTCTGTGCCCAGCACAGGTACTGGGCTCAGCCTGACCTAGCCCAGCATTTCTTTGTTTATCTACTGTTTTCTAACATATAAGCCACAAGCCACAATAAAGTCAGTTCCTCCACCACGGGCAACAGAAGTCTTTGGAACCTGCATTCACATTGATCTAAAACTTTGAGCCAATATCTTGCAAATTCTTGTTTAAAATGTAATTGCAGACACTAAAAAAAAAAAAAAGTAAGATTAAATTTGAAGCACTGCCCCTCTGCTCCCATATCACAGTTGAAAAATCACACCAGACTGGAGAACTGCTTAACTATAAAGCATAAAATTGACATGCTCACATTTGCTAGCATTAATATTAATATGGTAGTGAAAATGAAAGCATATGCACACTTAGTTTGCCTCTAGCTATAGCAGGTGTGCAGGTGAAAATGGAATTGAAGGATCAAACACCCTGACCCTCAGTGCTTAGATCACTGCCCCTGTTCATTGAGAAAGGAGATGTGCTATTGCTGCTATTTCTGCTACTGGCTTGGATGAATCATTTCTTTTCTAGAAAAGGCTTTGCAACATTAAAAATATAGTTTATGATTAAGAAGTAATTTTCTATTTAAAAATGTAAGGAAACAGACAGAAAACATGGAAATGACCTAAATCTACAATTATATAAAGTAAAGCTGTGCCAGACATTTAAAACTCTTGATGCAAGGAATATTTTTATCTGTTAGACTTGTTATGATGTTTTCATTTGCTAACAAGACTGGCTTAACTTTTCATGAGAGAGAAATGTATTAGGTTTTTAATAAATATTTCTTTTCACTAGGCAGAGGGGAAAAGTATTCTTGAATATGAAAAAAAAAATTAAGAATATGTCTGGTTACATCTACCAGGATTAGGATGTTTCTGAGACACTAGGAGTCTTAGGTGTCAGAATTATGGTATAGTTCTCAAAGCAAATATCCTGCCTGCTGGTGTTAACTTACAGTAACAATACTGGGAATTCAGTAGTACTAGAAAAACGTTAATGTAGTGCCAGTATTCCAAGGTGGATGATCTAGATTGATCCTGGGTGACAAAAAAATAAATCTTAGGAATTGGCAAATGTGAAATGAAGAGGACTTGAATATATTGAATTACCAGCTGATATGTTTTTGTTGAGAACAGATGTTTTCAAAGAAACCTGATTATCTACCAAACTTGTAATCTGAAATACTATAAATACAATTACAAGGATGCAATAGCACCTATAAAGTATCTATTTCTGAATGCCAGTTAAATGAATTAAGAATTGTTTGGCATCTCCTAGTATGTCAGAAATGATATCTGGTGGCTTCATAGTAAAATTGGCTTATGTCCTTTAGTTATCTGTAAGTAAATAGACAATTGTTGACATCTGTGAGCAATGCAGTGGCTGCCAAGACAGGCAGCTGAAAGGCCAGGATTGCCATTAAAAGCCATCAAGCTACAATTTCTTAAAATAAACCAGGCATCAATAATGCCAAGTTCAACATGGGCATCAAACATCTGTACAGATTGTAGTCTCCCAGTTTAAACTGATCACTAGAGATAGATGCTGCGGTTCAATTCTATCCACCTAACTTGGAATTAGTCCCAGATTTCCCTCCTGTCTTGTGAATTGAGGTTCACGGTCTAAACCTTCTTTTAAAGTTGTTTATTGTATAATTATTATTATAAAAGCAAATGTTTACTGATGTTCTTAGTTATGGAGATAACTATTACACCTCTAATTTCACACCTTACTAAATGAGAAGCTATTACTATGATTTACTGTGGAATTAAAATTTTCTACACTTTACCACACCTTTCATTTAATTAAATAAGGGCAGTAAAAAGAAGGGACTGCAGTTTCTCTTTTTTTTTTTTTAAAGACAATTGTCAGTTACTGAATGAAGCAAGAGTTAGTATGCATTTATTATGCACATGTTTATGCTGAACACAAACAGACTGACCTCCCAGCTTTGCTAAGCTGATGATTACCCTAAAAGAATGAATGGCATGAACATTTAGTTAAAAAAAATTAATAAATCCAAGAGTTAGCTGAGATCCATAAGAATCAATCATGTACAAAAAAGTGGCTCATGTCACAAGCTGACACTATTCAGGGATTGCTTGTTTTCACATGAATGAATGCTACTTCAGTCTTACCATGGAAGGCAGTGGGGGAGACAGTGAAGCAGTATCCATGCATATATATAGGTTTTTTCTTTATATATATATTTTTCACTTTTTTGAACCTAATTGCTTCTTTTTTATAAAATAGGGATATTGTTTTCCCTTTTAAAACAGTTTGTGCCCAATTACATTCCATTTGCAAAGTATGGAGACGCTTCAAAGGTACTGTAAAACGAGGGGTTTCTTCCTTAAATATGGGACAGTCATTCTAAATGTTACATTAAGAGTGAGGATAATTACACCTTAGACTTCACACCACTCCTTTGAAGACTGTGATATATAATCTGCTGTCAGTATTTACTAAGCCCTTCTTTATTCTTCTTAGCCTAAGTAAGACTTTACTGTGGACCCAAATCCCATGATTAACAGCACCTCCTGTGATCATTGTCCTGTATTCTGGAAGAAAATAGTCATCTCAGATGGTCATCCAGAAGCACAGGATCACTAAAATGTTGCAGAAAACATACCCATTCCTGAAGAGATTAAAACTTGAAATTAGGAATACCTTCCAATACAATAATCAGAATGCCTCCAGTTTGCAATTCAAGGGAACTGAAACCAATGAAAGTGAACTAAAAATTTAATGATGTTATGAAATTACCTGACAACATATGACCATATTTGTTGTCTTATTCTACCCATATTTTTATATTTTAAAAAGTTTGATTCTATTTGTTTACCTCCTAATCATACACATTCACACTGATCTTTACATTTTATTAATGGTATGGAACATTTTATTAATGGTATGGAATCTCAAAAGTTTTATGCAAAAATTTTTTATTATGGAGCACATACAAATTTGAGGATTGATGCAATGATTGTACTCCTTTCAATCTATGTTTGATTATGGGTGCCTATGCCATAAAACAAAGAGAAAAACCAAAATGCTTTTCTTGGCCAGTAGGATTCACTACCACATCAAAAAGTTAATTCTGTGCATTTTAAAACAATGGGTAGTATTTCAGAATTCTGCCTTTAAAACTTTAATTTTGTATGTTTAGACGTAATAAGAAAAAAAACCAAAAGGTTTCATTAGTAGCTTTTAAGAAACTGAAAGGCACTGAGTGCCAAATGTATGTTGAAATCCTTGAATTCAGTCACTCAAAACCCTCCCTTCCTTAAGGCTGCTCTAAACAGCTCTTCTCCATTTATCACCTAGCTCAGATTACACGAAACCCTAGTGCAAAGGCCAGGGGAACATCACAATTTCACCCATATTTTCTAGCATCTGTACTTTTTTCACAGGTGTTGCTACGAAGGCAAAAAGACTCTGACCTTAAGGTCAAATCACAGGGCACTTAGGTGTTGGTGGAACAGAAGGAGCTTAAATAACCATGATTTGCACATATGGACCAAACAGGACTACAGTACAGGCATTTCATTTTTCAAAGTGAATTTGGGAAAGTGACAAACATGTCCCCAATACATCTGTCTATTCTCACTTGTTCCCCAAATCTTTCTTCGTGAAGCCTAGCCATGATTCTCAGTTGTTTGTTCAGAGCAATATTTTATTCCCTGTAATGTTTTTCAATAATCACTGGAACTATTTTAATCAGTTACACAAGGAATAAAAACAACTGGACTAAAACCCTACTTTTACACTCTGTTGCTCACTAGTCTCAAGTTTTGCTTAAAATTACATACAGAGAAAGTACCTCTAAATCTCTCTAAATCAGAGAATAAACCAGTCACAGGATAAATCCATTTCTCACTGTATAAATTTTAAATTTGGCACAGGCAATAAAAAAAGCAGGCTCCACAGAGATGTATCTAAAAATCCCTGCCATGTGTAATGTCCTGATTTAAAACCTCTGAAGTAACTTGCAGTGTTCTCATGAATTATTTCAGTATCCTGCAGTCTCTTTAAGATGTTACAGGATATCTTTTTTTTTTCATTCAGCAATTGACCTTACTCTATCATCTGCTGATGTTTTCACTCTGGCACATGCTCAATTGACAGATTGTGAAGCAAGTTTAAAAGAACCCAAAAATAATCAACAAACGAACAACAAAAAGCCCCACACAAAATTCCCCAACTACTTTGACTTCCAACCATCTCTGCAGTGAAGGTCTTTGAAGATAAGTTGGTGCAGTGACACTGCATTTGCTATGGCATTGGAGTATCAGCCATCTGCATTGTTACCAAGGTTAAATTCCAATGTCAGGAGAACTGCAAGGAATCTATGTGCCATCCCACGAGAGTTTCTGAATCACTGATGAAACAGAAAGTAGTAGACACTTTTTTCTGGCTATAGCCAACAGCCACAAACTGCTTGTAATATATTGCACATGACAAAGCATAATCCACCCTTTACACTAAATGCATTGTGGAGTAATGTCATGAGAATGCAGGGATTTTGAATGAGCATTACAAATCTCACAGCATCAGGAATACTGAGCAGCACTAATATCTAGAAATAACTTCTTCCCTGTGTTAGGATTATTTTTGAGATCTTTTTCCTGTTTCTTGCAGCCAGCTGAAATGTTACAATACAGAATATAAAACCACTTGCAAATATTTTTCAGTATTAAAGCAAACTCTTGATATGTCTATTCAAAAAGCAGCTACAGAGGAGTTTTAATAGGCGTACAGCAGTTTGGTTTAACTTCAATGACAGCTGAGTACCCAGCTCCCAGAGGCTCTTCTAACTCCCCACTACCACACCCCCTTTCCAAATATGAAGCTTTGCTATTACCCATTCTGTGCTTGGTAGAATTAGAATAAGAAGTATAATTGTATTAAACATTCCTGCGGTCAACCTGGGAATCCTATTAGCAATATTCTACTAAGCCCTTTGAGAGTCTGTCTAAATAATACTGAGCAAAACAGTACTTTCTTAAAAAAAGGAGAGGGAAGATGCGTCAGTACATATGAGAGAAGTGTGCACTGAAGTGCCAGAAGACTGCTTAGCTGAAGTGTGATGTTGGCTTCTTGGCAGCACACTGCAGAACAGGGATATATCTGACAATTTTCCATTAAAGGTCTGTGAACAGGCGAGCTCGGTCAGGCTGTCAGGGACCCTGTGCCTCTGCTCCAGGAAGTGCAGAATGGAGGCACTTCTGCAAGCTGAGTCAGTGTCTCCTATCTCTGGACACCAGTGCATGACATGTAGGAAGAATCATAGTTGCCATCCCTGCAGTCTTGCTTTTGTATTTTGTATTTTCTATGCTGTTATTTTAGGCAGCAGAACAGATGAGTGCTGGTGCTTGCTCTCTTCCATCAACCTATGCTCTCTCAATGAAGTAATCAGGTCAACCTGCTTGCTTTCTCTCTTACATGCACAGGCACATACACAGAGGAGATTCTGCACTTAAGGATGTTATTTTTAATTCATATACAGCTCACCCTGTATGGAGAAGGAAGAGGGCTGTTATAAAACTGTCTAAGCAGCAGGGTCAGTCTCAAAGACTGAATAAAAGATATATAAGGCATATACCTTCACATGAATGTACAAATAAAACGTACCTATAGGAAAAAAAGCTATGGATAAAGCTCTAAACTAAAAGATAAGGTGTAAGAAGTTGTCTTTTCCAGCCTCTGTTATCCAAGGAGCATACAGTGGGTGTCTGGCATATACATCAGTTCAGTGAATTCCTACATACCCTTGCCATCAGCAGATTAATTCATTATAAACAGTCCAGGATGCTCATGGCATTTGCTTTACTATAAGTCTCCTTAAAAGGCTGTCAACTCACAAACTACATAAAACTACTCAGAATAGCTCACAGAAAGACAGCAATCCCATCTTACAATCAGTGAATGCCATTAATGCCTTTTCACTGTCATTTCATCATGCCTCAAAATGACAGCATATATAATGATATTAATCTTCAGTGTCTACTGCTGAGAACAACCAAAAATTCACCTCAGATTGCAGAGGAACATTTGAGCTCCAGAACAACCTCTGCTATAGACTTTAGTTCTGTCTTCCTTACCTTCAGTTGCCTTGATTGTGTAGCCGTTCTCTTCATTTGGTGGTACTTCCAGAACCTGCATGATCCTGTCCAGCAAACCATGGATAATCTCAAAGCCCGGGCTTTTGTTGTAGTAAATGGCACATAAATGTCTGTAGTTTCTTGCACCGACATCTGAAGGAGGAGGAAACAATTAGTCTATCTGGGAACTTTATCACACTTTCAACCTTGACTTTTGCATCAGTTTTCTTCTGCTCTACTGTGAGGCACTTGTGGCTGAAAGGAGAAATAAATATGCAAAATGGCTTCTCTGACACACTTGTCATGTAATCTGAGGAAATAATGGTATTTCTTTAACCCACTGGACTCTCACAGTCAGAAACGTAAAGAAAGATTTAAAGTACCCTATTCCTTGGGCAGGAAAGAGGGTTGTTACATAGGAGTATCTTCTGTGCAGTGACAGGTACCAAGCATATAGTTAAGTGTTAAAGAAACAGACAACAGGGAGCTCTCTGAAAGAATTATTTCTGTGTACTTGCTCTCATGCTTCTCCCCTGACAAGCACTTTTAGCAGGAGTTACAGGCAGGGCACTGGGCTAAATGAGCTTTGGTCTGACTCCCCATAGCCAATCTTCGTGCATGACACAGGGTGAGCTGAAATAGCAGCAGAAACTTTCACACTCATGAGTATTTCCTGAACTGTTATTATCTACCACATAAGAAATTAGAGAGTAAATGAAATTTACACTTTGTTTATTTGCTCCAACTAAACAGTAACAAAAAATCTGTCAGAAACTAAACAGGAAAACATTTAACAAATGACTAGAAATACAGGTTAAAAAGTACAGGAAAACACAGGAGTAGAGCCTCCATATAAGATGAAAGCTCAGCCTTTTCGAGCCAGAAGTCATTCAAAGCTTCCAGTGCAGCAACTTGGTAACACAGCTGCAACTTCTCTGATCAGTCACTGAAAGCTGAACTTACTGTGACAGTAAGTCTGTATTTTGTCACTCAGGATATTTTTCCTATCATGATAATAATGTTCAGTGTTAAATAACGCTGGAGAATCCAGTCTTGAAGTTAAAATGGCAACGCAAAAAAGTAAAGGCTACAGAGAAAGTATGAATAAATGCAGCATCTGATTTTGGCTCTCAGCACACTGGCTGTTCAGCCCCATAACATGTGTCTCTGTTTCCCAGCTCTACTAAGATACCAATCAGTAATGCAGTCATGGATGGTCGATAATGTTGTATTGAACAACAGAATAGAAAAAAAAGGTTTTTTCCTTCCCTAAGACAGCACATTCTTTGGGCTAGACAGTTAGTAAAATGATTTCCTTTTTTTTCCTGTGAGCCATTATGCTAGCAGATTTTGTGACAACTATCTGAATTTCAGTTTCATTATGATTAAGATAGTCAATGGTGTCTTCAGATCAGAATTGTTAATTAAAGCATCATAAATAAACATACAGAACATTTTTTATGCCTTATGTTTCCAACTTTAGAAATCTTTGGTAAAGGAAAGGATGCTTTTTCAAGCAAAAAAAAGCTGTGTTATAAAACTCACTCCTTTACAGAGTTATATTACAACACAGGAAGTTCTTTACAGGCGATAGGAAGAAAAAAGAAACTATTACGAATTGTAGGCAAAAGCTGGCAGATGTTAGAAATGCTTCAGTTCTTTATAACTCACTTAAGAGATCTCTTGTGTCATGCCATGAAACACTGCTATTTTTCAAATGAGCCTGCCAAGTATGTCAACCTAAATTATAAATACACATATATATATATATATGTATATATTTCTGAGACTTCAAAGCACTTCCTGGGGATGCTGCCGAAAAACAATCTAAAGGATGGGCAGCTGCTCAGGAACATGTGAGCCAAAAGAGTACAGAGGAAGATAAAGCAGTGTTGTGTGCTGTTCACTTCCAAACTAGAGATGCTTCAGAAAAATGACCTGGTGATCTGAAAGGAGACACCTGCTCATTTAAACCTGTCTTTTCACCTTCCAAACTATTTTCTACATATAACTAACACTTCCAGACAGTTTGGAAAAATGCTTCAAAATGTGGCAGCAGCTGTACTCACAAATGATGTAAATTGTGCCAAATGTGTGCTACCATAAGCTTGCCAGATTCTCCAAGATCACTAGTCAGAGGTGATTTTTTAATGGATTAATTTCTTTTGTTGTGCTGAAAGGGTATTCTCTGTCAGGCTTGGTGGTAAAAATAATGATTTATGCCCTGAACTAGTGTAACTATCCTACCCAAAGAGACTGTCTGGTGTTACAAGCTAACCACACAAATATTGTGCAACATATTCAAAATCAGCACATTTCCTCCTGCCCTGAGAAGAAAAATTTTTGCTCAGATTTGGTTCCATTTAGTTACATTAAATCTGGCACACATTTTGCTAATTTAATACATCAAACCTTTCCTCCAGATATGTCTGAAGAGAAACATGTTCTGTTCACCTTGGTAAGCACAAGTTCTGTGTAAGAAGGTATTTTATTAAAAACCAGTGTGTTTAAAAGAGACTGGTTCATTCACACGTGAATGACTACAAGATGCCATTTCAAATACAGTTAATGTCAGTACTCTTTTGACCCATACTTTTGAAATTATTAATTGGAAATTCTGCATGCCAAAATCATGAAATAATAAAATTAAATTACTCAGTCTGATGACATAAGCCTTGTGAAGGAAATCTCATTCCATATGTGAGAGGACAACCCCATATTTCTCAGTGTTTGCAGAGTTACCTTTCTTCCCACCCCCCCTTTCAAACTGTTTATTAGGCCAAGTTTAATTTTGGAAGTAAATTTGGGAAAGACAGTAGTAATTATTTTAAACACAACCTTAAAACCAATCAGACACTGCTCAGAGTCTGTAAGTGCTCAGTCCATGAGAGGGCTGCCCACGAGCACAAAGCTGCTGCCTCAAAAGTCTTTTATCTGTTGCAATGGTTCCCATCAAAATGAAGCACACCACAAAATCAGTCTTCATAGAACTGTTAAACAGCCATCCACATAAATGAAACCCTTCAAGAGCTACACTTGACACACACGAAATAAAAGTAACAATTTAACCTGCAAATGTTACAATGCCAGAGTAAATGTTCTCCTTAGTCCAAGATAAACAGCCCCACTCTTGGTCCTGGAGAATGCTGATGCTATTCTGCCATCTGTACCACGTTTTTTGCATTGTAGCTAACTGCATGCCCAACGAGGAATGAGCTGCACCACCAAACTGTCTGTATTTAATAAAAAAAAGTCGATATGGCTTACTAAAACTGCTTATTTTGCTTGGCAAAGCTCCTTTTTTTTCCTTAAAAAAAAAAAAAAAGCTAATCTACAAATTAAATTCATCACCAAAGCAATTTACTTGCCATTTTGTTTATGCCTTATATAAACCTTTGTTTTGCAGATTCCAGATACTTTAAACACAACCACTAAAATCCGAAACCTGATAATGAAACAACAGAACCATTTCTACTGCTGAATTTAAAGTAATGTCAGCCTTTTTCACTGAGAGGCAAAACTCCATTCAGACTTGTAACTCTTCCCAAAAGCTGTAGCTTGTGCCCTCCTTTTCCCTCAATATACCATAAAAAAAGAAATTAATCAGTAAAATTTTTAACACTTAAAAATCTATTTTTACACTTCATTTTCCTGTGATACATTTTTCCACACAAAGGCAATTTGAAATTTTGATCATGTACAGTGAAATCAGTGCAAAGAGGCCCAAACGACAGGGCAGCCACACTTTCTTAGCATAGTTGGATGAAGTGGAAAGATAAGGAAAATATTTTTATTGATGAGAGGGGAAGTTATGTACTGTGGAGCTTTTCTATTTATTGATACAGTTTTATACAGACTTGCTCCACTCTCTACCCCGTATCTCTGCTACCAATCTCATTCTTCATATCTGTTGTCAGATTCCCAGAAGATAATTTTGGAAAACAAATACAAGCAATCCTGTTTAAAGATGATGGAAAAGGGATTCATGTTGAGACACATTGACCCCAAAATTTTCCTCTGAATCACTGCCCTCCAGGACAGAATCTGTCTGCAAATACAACCTGCTATTCCCAGGCTCAAGACATTCTGCTCTACAGCTGGCAGAGTGCTGCACATCTGCAGAGGTTCAGGGCTCTAGGACTGTAACAGCAGCATGGCTTCAGTATTTACTACTTTACATCATTTGTGCCACTTGAAAACATTACCAGCAGGTAGCTTCTGAGTTACATCTCTGATAAGAATATCAATTACATACCTGATGAGAATCCAAAGGAGCCCTAGATTAAGAGCAAGTAAAAATAGGTGCATCAACACAAGCATTTTAGAGCAGGTTCTTGCTTGGTGCAAAATTGCCTTGTGTTTACCCTTGCAGTTTTTCTGTTTTCTTGACAGATTTTAAGTGATATTTAGATACCTATAAATTTACAATCTACCTAACTTGTACTTTTGAGAGAACATCTAAAATGAACCATGTTTCTAGCCACTCTAAAATCCAGCCTGGTCCACCAAGCTCTCTTGTCCTGTGCACATAAATAAAACCCCCAATGTAGTACATAATAACTATTATTATTGAAATCACTACTTTTAAGGAAATACAGATTTACTTACTATTGCCTTTTGGTATGCAGGCATATTTCCACTATCAAAGATTCTGAGGAACTTTCTCTTACCTGTATTAGGATCTTTTACTACGATGTCAGAAATCTCAAAGAGTTTCAGAGGCAATGGCATCTTTCTGTTGGCAGCAATAGTTTTCAGCAGCCCAGGAAGGAGGGTTGTACGTGCCACCTGCAGGACAAACATGATGCTGCAAGTCAAATACCTTCCAAAATAGCTCTTGTTCGTTTTCTTCACTTTCTTTTTTTTTCTCATTTGTAACAAGAGTTTAAAAGTAGTCAGGTGCAAATACTGCACTTATCTCTTATGTTTAAGAATCTTTGATTTAGAATGACTGAACATGAAAATGTACATTCTCTGCATGTTCTTTACACTGCATTTTCTCAAAGAGCTTATATGTGACCTTAAGAACAGGTACCATTTTACAGGTGCTTGAGCTGGAGTGCAGGGTAGAAAAATAACACATAAAGTGCAAAAAATTCCCAGAAATTTACTCTCACCTATGCAAAAGGCAAATCCTAAGTGTTATTTTGGAAATATTAAGTGCAATCAAAACTACTATCTTTATACCTCCTGATACCAATCAGTGATATAGGAATACACTAAGTAACAGAAATGGATATATTCAGTGTGGCAGGGACAACCTGAAATCCATGGAAAAAGTATGCAAAGAACCAACCAAGAGACAGTCATACCTGTGAATTTATCTGTAGGAACAGTAACATTTCCTGTGTTCTCCATTCAAATAGTTCCTTAGAAGTGCAGCTTTTTCATTTTTACTTGTCAAACCAGAAGAGTCTAATTCAGTAAATCTAACAGAAGAGGGATGGGAGTGACTGTCTGCTCCTCAACTCCAGGTCAAGTTACCATGTGCTCAGCCACAGTCACTTATCCTTGGTCTGCAGCATTTCTGCCTATTTATCCTACTTTTCATAACCAATGAGGAGTTCTAGCTGCACACTCAGTTGGAGTGTGCAACCCCAACACAGCAGTAAAAATGGTTAATAATTAAAAAAATACCCAAATGTTTCCTGTCCAGAGCTGAGGAAGTTTAGGGATTGCCAGGTGTGATAGTTCCTTTTATGTTGAATAGTTTTTTCTAAATGCAGGAGTTGATCAACCATCTGGAATTTTCTGCAGTTAGACTGCTCAGTTTTGCCATATTCTGTACACAGAGCATGGTATTTTACTTTACTGAAAAGCTAATAGTATTTTGCACCAGAAAAGGTGTTTCTCAGTGAAGGAGTAACAGAAGATGGCTGCTAGCAAGTTCAGCACGTAAATAAACACAACCTCTTTAATGCAGGAAAAGTAGCTCTAGTTTATAAATTTTACTTTCTGTTGGTTCCTTTCTCTCCTCTTTAAATATAGAATCTGTGACAATACTGCTCCCCATGTCCGTGACCTCACCTGAAATTCCGCGGTTTTGGGGTTTGCTATGCGCACGGCGTTTGTTGCAGACATATCCATGCCAAGTTTATCTGCTATATCTTCTTGAGAACACTGAAAACGAGACAAAACCCCACCAAGGTCAAGTGGTTAAAACAGACAGCAAGCCAGTGATGGAATTTGATATCAAGAATGAACAGTGCAATTGTAGCACTGGCTCTGAAGCCCCATAATATATATGCTCTCATGTGCAACAACCACTCGTAATAAAAATTAAGCCCTGGTCCTAAGATTAAGTAGGCAAACTGGTTAATTTACAAATGTTAAATACTAAGCAATCTTTTAAATTTTTTAAAAACAAAGTGTTTATTTCAGCTTCTGTCATGGATTGTTGTCATCTGTTTTAAAAACAGAGGCTCAGATTGTGCCCCCTGACTTGCAGTGGGTGAAGTATTTTATTTTATTCTGAAAATAACACTTGTAAAGGGACTGTACCTGAGCTTTCTCGTGAGAACAATCCTTTGGGGGAAACTTGGAGCAAGTAGAGTACTGTCTATGAAAAACAGGTCCTATGGCCAAGACTTCAATCTTCAGAGCTGCATAGGACTCTTGTAGTTTGTTCTTTTCAATTTTTTGAGTTGGAGTGTTTTTAATGCCCTTATTCTAGAGTGTATTTTCATGCTGGTCAGTAAAACAATACGCATTCACTTTATCAGGCTCAGACACTGTCTGTGCACATACAGCAATAGATGCTACTGATAAGATCCACACTTCAGATTTCCAGAATTTACAGCTTTATTAATGTATTAAAGAAACCAATAGCAGACTAGGCATGTAATTGAGGATTTGCTTGTATACTGCAGTCTCCCAGAAGTGCTCCCTTTGCACTGGCAGCACTCTGAAAAGTGTGTTGATAGACCAAATGTGAGAAAAATGAGCAGATGATACCATCTGAAAAAATGGATGACTGAATACCAAAAATCCCCAAGCAACACAAAGAATGCTGAACTCAGGAGGAGAAAACTGTGTTAAACAGTTTTCAGATGTGTATCTAAACTACAGCATGTTACTGTGATTTAACCAAATGCATTCTGGCTAAATTGGAGCTTCTCACAGAAGGCAATGTTATTGTGTACAAGTATAATTTATCTAACCAAAGGAACAGATTGAGTGCATAAATACATAAGCACTGTTTATCATATAACACTGGGCTACAGAATGTTATAGCATAAATTATAGTTATCGTAGTCATGGGCCTCACACTGGTGTTTTAATAGTGTTGGTGACACAGCAGACTGTGGGTTTCATCCTGCCACAGCAGAAATACAAATATGTAATGTGATAACATGATATACTGCATGACCTTCAAAAATTCTGCTGTTGCAGTTCATAAAAGGTTTTCAGTTGTAGCGATATAATACATTAAATGTTTTAAACATATTACCTATTCAATGCTGAAAAAAAATTAACTATATTTATTAATGAATAAGAAAAACTATAAAAGCTTGACCATGTAATATGTCAGGTTTCCCCAACACAGTACTACCACAGGTCTGAATACCAGCACTGCAGGAAGTAATAATAGTTATTGTTCTGGTTACTTAAATGAGTTAATAACAAATATTAAAACTGGAATATATTTTTTAGAATTGGGCCAAATTTTGCTTTTGAAGCTCTGTGAAATCTGAAGGTGTTAAAATTTTATTTAATACATTCAAATTACCAAATTTGGTTGCAGTACCTGAATTTTTCAAATACTGGAAGTGTTTTAGGAGCCTGCACTGGTGCATCTTGCTGTTGCAGAGTCCTAATTCTTGGTCAAAGACTACTGGCATGGCTTGTAGCCAATAATATGAATAATATCTACAACCAGTGCTAACAATACCTGTATTTTTATTTGTTCTTTCATCCAGAAACCCCCCCTCTATCTGTGGTGAAATTTACAGGGGATTTTGTGTCCCTTTAGTGTGCATTGTAACTTTTTAAAGGGTATTCTTAAAATAAGAATAAAAATTTGCTGACTGAATAATTATATACCAGCTTGGTATCTATTGCAAGGAATCAGGGGCCAGTAACAATAGTGGAGAGAAATACAGAAACAGGATAATCCATAAACTGTAGTAGTATCCACCAGAATGTATAAATGTTTGTTTTCCAGATTATAGAACTGTGATGAATTTCACTGGTGACCAAAGTCTCAAGAGAGACTTGCTGCCTTACAATTTCATCCTGTCAAGTTAAACTCAAACTAGTACTAGCAGCTATTTTCCCCTCTATACTTAAAACTCCATGCCACATTAACAGTGATTCATTCAATTTCTCTGACCTACAAACTCACAAAATATATTATACTATAAATCCAAAGCACTAGTAAACAATCAGCTGCCAAAACAGTACTGGATCATACTGGTACATTTATACAACATATCTTCACACCGTCCTCTGCAGTTCTGACTGCACTGCTGTTCCAACATGCAACTGAGACAAGTATGAAATCAATGTAATATACCAGGGCAAAAGTGAGTGCTTCAGTGAATCCAGCAGCTGCCAGGTCCAGTCTCAGAAGTTCTGAGAGCTTATTCAGAGGGAGCTAAAATGAAACAAAACAGTTTTCAGCTTCCATCTAAAAGCATTTTGCTATTTTTCCCCGAGGTGATTCTGCCTGTTACATGATGGTGAATTCACTAGGGAAGGACTATGCTTGTGTGCTTAAAATTTTAGAAAGCATCAGCCAGCTGCCTATAGGCTTGCCTGAGGAAATGAATCTCCCAGTTAGAGATTTAATACAGGCTCCCTACTTAAGCCCTGTCTTTTTTCAAGTATCAGCAACCACTGGTCTTGGACTTATTCAAATCAGCGGGGCATCTGTTTTGTATCCCATCCATGGTAAATACTTCTCAAGGCAAAGCATGTCAAAATATTTAATTCCTAGGTTCTGTTTTCCCCAAAGCCCTTCTGGCATGCACCAGTCATTTACTGACAACAGAGCGTTCATTTGAAGGGGCAATCTTACTTGATTAGCTATGGTGTACGTTTTCGGAATAACCATCTGAATGTTGTTATAACCATAAGCTATTGCTGCATCTTCTATGATATCACATGCATGGATAATGTCTGCCCTGGTAGGAGGGATTTCAACCTCTAGATGGTTCCCATTCCCTATGACGTGCGACTTCAAACACATCCTGGTCAGCAGCTTTGCAAGGCTTGATGGAGTTTCACTGAAACAAAACAAGAGAGTAGTAATTTAGGGATTTTGCACTATATTGACCGGCTTTTTAAAGTAATCAATGTTTCTGCTGCATTGCCTTATGTCCTAAAGAATCTCCAAATGTTTTATGGACTACACATAGACTTAGCATTCAATCAGAACCAGCTCAGATTCTGACTCTTGAGATGGTCATTTTTCTTTACTTCATAACAGTTGTGTGGGACCATAAAAATCATTCCCTTTTGTTAAGAACAGGGGATAAAGTCTTACATTACAGGGTGATTCAAATTACCCCTGAATTTTTGATAAACTAAAAAAGTCACATAATCTAAACATTTTTAAAACAATGAAATAATCAGTATCTTCTAGTACCTTTTTCATGATCAATGGAAACTGTTTTCATTTGCAATAACACACCTGATTCCTATTTTCTTGTTAATGACTTCGGGTTTCACCTTCTCTTTTCGATAAGCCAGTTCCTAAAAAGAGAAAGCTTTTAAGCATACACAGTGCCTGCCATTTCCACCTAAGAGGATTCAATGCTGACATCTTAGTAATCCAGTTTCTAACTGCCAGATTAAAATGACATCCACAGAAGAAAATGTGGAGTATTGGGCTAAACCTAGCATTTTAAAGGTAACAGGAATCTTGAAAACATACTATAGTATGTGATGCAAAAGCTGGTCTTGGTTAAGCTAGAAGGTTGAACGCAGCATGAAATCCTTGTTATTGAAACTTCTGATAATTTCTGACCTATGCAAGTAACAGAGTCACTGAAAGTTTCTGGTCACCAGTTCATCCTAAGCCAAAGCCCTAAAGCACTGAATGCATGAGATCTCATAGTCTAGTACAGATCAAGTGACTTTTAGGACGAAAAGGAATGAATATTTTCTATTTCCGTATTAGCAAAAAATATCTACGAGTATCTTACTTAGCAAGTTTGCACCATTTAGAAAGTTATTTTGTATGTATTTACGTATTTTGTGTGTTTCTAAACTTCTTGATATACACGTCCTTAAAAACCATAGCATCCAAAGCTTTGGGGATTTTTTTTGCTGTTTTATCTAGAGAAGCTACTTTGGTGACTGCAGAGATTTCTGTTTTGTTGGATATCTCTTCAGGATTCAAGGTCTTTCCTCTGTTGATTAAAGCTGACATTACAAAAAAGAAAAAGCTAAAATACCACTAGAAATCCTCTCAACAAAAATAACTTTCCCTCTAAACAGTTTGTACTTGCTTGATATATCTGATTTTAGGAACTCAACCAGATCTGTCTTCGGTTACTTTCAGGAAACATGGGGAATTGCTTTCTTTATACTTATTAAGAGAACAAAAATGTAAGACTCTATTACTGCAAAGAGGTCTGTCTGTCTGGGACTCTGAATGCAGGCAACCTGCACTTGAAGTCAACATCCTGCCTTACAGACCTTTATATAGTTGGTGTCTATGAAGTGAAAGACTGAAAAATGCAGTGTTACAAGGTTATTTTAACTGAAGGGCATTAGAGCTTCCCGATCTGATAAGTAAATTATGCTGAGGCTGATTTCAGCTGTCCATGGGCTTAAGGCTGAAGAACCTCTTCCTGCATTAATTTTTCCTGATTTGGAATACATAGGTTTTAAAGGCTTTAGACATAGATTATGACCTTTGGTTGCAGTTTTTATTTTTTCCTGAAAAAGTTCCTATCACATGCATTCTAAAACATAATAGTAGTTATCACTTGTAACTTTAAACCCTACTCTTTTTTCTGGAGTACTAAGCTATGTCAAGTGAGTCTGTTATCTTTAGCCTTATCATAAATTAATGGAGCTACATAATGAGTTTCCTAGATAAGAGGAAGTGAGTTATTTTCTATGGGGTTAGAGAAGGCTCTGACTCACTAACACACAGATAGTGCCAAGCTGAGTTTTTACTGCACCTCAGAACCAGCATATGCTGCCACTGCACAAAACAACCCCCAGTGTCACTCTTACCAAACTCTGTGTAAATAAAATCCTTTCCCTAAGGACACAGAGATATCATAATGCAATGCTTACCGGATAGATGTGGGTCTTCCCATTGGGATAAACTACTTCTGCTGCTTCAACACTGAGAGAGACAAAAAAATGGAAGTAAAAATGTTTTTAACACATGGCCCAAATGTCTCTCCAACTGGAGATTTATACTCACGTGAATGGCTTCTCACAATATTCACTAAACATCGTGACTATAATATCAAGAACAATTTTTGCCTACAAAATAAAGAAAATAATCCCACTGAAATCTCTCATCTCCTTGTGTTGAAGTAGACAAAATATCTCAACAAAAAATGGGAGGGGAAATCTTGTGTTACACTCTTTTCATTCTATTCTAATAACTTAACCAAAATCCTAGCAGTAGAAAACTAGATTCAATTTTAATGGATGTTTTTCTTCTGACGCAAAGACGTTTGTGCAAAAACTTGAAATCTTTGGTTTTCGAGGTTCTGAAATACTGGTTTATCTTTTATTAATTCTGTTCTGAAGATACACAGGGTCTTGATGACCATTTGGAGCTGAGTCTTCCTAACCTTCAGTCTAATTAGTCATTTCATTGAAGTTCAAGTGAGAATGTAGAGGCTGAAGGACTGTGAATTGCTTAGTAATACATTATCAAATAACCTTGTCTGCAAATTTTTTTGTTTTACAGTTAATATTTTAAGAGATCAGTATAGCAGAACATAATCATGAGATTCAGATGAACTTCTCCACCCACAAAGGGGGTTTTTTTGATGCCTGACAGTATAATTTCCTTCATGCAAACAGAATAGCATTATTTTTATTTTTACTGTCAAGGCAAGCAGTAGCAAGAAGCAGTTATTTATTAGTTTGCTTAGAAGCCACTCTCAATGTGCAGATTTATTTGTGCTGTTAACATATAATTGTGTAGTAGGGTAAGTTAAAAGCAGTTTTGCTCTTAAGGATCAAGTTACACACTTTGGGGAGACTCTCAATGAATGCACAACCTATATTCAAGAATAGGCAATCATAATTGCTAGGCTTTCATGCTTCAGCTTTGAGTTACAGAATTTGCATATGGAAAGACTTGAATCTGGCAACTATTTGCACAACATCCCTGCTTGAAAAAGATAACTATGAAGAAAAATTGCTGCCTTCCTTCCCTCAGCCCAAATTTTCAGTAGGAGACAAAATGATTATTTACAAAGAGTATTCTGCCAAAACAGGCAGTCTTAGTGAATTTTACTCTTTTCAGAGTCTTTCAGATTTAGAAAAAGTGATGAACTCAACAAGAACAAACAGTTCCTAATTTACTTAAATTACTTTCTTATACAAGCTGAACACTTACTGTCCACGTAAAGATACAGGAAAATTAAAACTCAGTGAAAACAGAACGCTGTCTATTGAGCAAGCCTAAAACTGTGTCTAGGGAATTCCACAGTCCTACAGCTTCTGAATTGGAATGTTGGCTCCATGAAGTAAATGCCTGGTTATTGTAGGTCTTTGTATTGGAGCCCTATCACCCATAGGGAAAACAATAATCTTAATACACATCAAAAGCAGGAAAGATTAATTTACCTTTGTAATATCTGTGCCTGTACATTCAATAAACACATTTCTGGTGTTCAGGCTTATTTTTGTATGATCTCCTAAAAGATGTGAAGACAAAACCATGTTAAGAATATTACATTTATTGCAATAACACTGATACTGACTCATTTTGTGATTCAGAAAGATCACTATCATCTTCTGCAGCTTAAAAAAGCCACTGTCTACTGCACCAACATTCACAACTGTTGGCAGAATAGCAGCTCTTTTTAATTTATGAATCAAAGAAAGGAAAAAGACAAGACCAGACACACTGACTGGGCCATGACTTTCACTAAAGGACACATGAATCTACAGGCACCTCAGTACCCAGCTGAAAAAGCCAACTAGCAGGACAGTGGCCATCTGCTGTTAGCACAGGGGTTCTGCACTGCCACAGCATCCCATCATCCCTGGATTTAGTCTCACATTCGCATCAGATGTGTGAAGTGCATAATTTCCTCAGGCAGGAATAAATGAAATGGTTTTTAAAAAGTGCTTTAGACTAATGGCTATCAATAGCTAATTTTGTGAATAATCAAGATCCCTAGACACTGTCTGCTGACACACTATAGGTTGCTCTACATTAGTGATTTATGTCCTAGTATGGATTCCTTCTAGGCATGAATTTGCTTTGTCTGTCCTGGGAGCCATGAGGTGTGCACTAAAGCACAGCCCTGATGCACTCAAAACTGTTTCTTGTCTGGAAGAAGCACCTAAAGTGTCTCTCTTGCAAACTGGATGCAAACTCCCCCAGTAGCTGGTTCACCAGTGGGGTTGTTAGTAAGCCACACGCAATCCTGGTACTGCCTGTTAGGTACAGATGGGTGTTGCACACCTTGAGTGAATTCCATTGCTGGTAACCATGCACCATGGGCATACAGAGTCCTAGAATTGTATGGGATCATGCCAAATCCAACCCCCTTTTCCTTCTTGCCTTTCACTGCACCATTAGCTAAAGCAGATGCACCCCACTGGAGGCAAAGGGAAGCACTTGGATACACATGGGCATTCCTGCTTCCTCTGACCCTGAGCAAGTCATTCAGCTTTTCTGTTTTAGTTTCCTATCTGAGAAACTAAGTCACAGCTAGACTGAAAGTTTGGTGCACTGAAGATCCCAGGACTGAGGGATCTTGTATTCCCCTTAATACTGTGCTGCATCTCTTTGTGGATGGAATGTATTCAGCATTTCTGGACCCACTTGAAAGCAAACATAACCCTTCACTTCAGTGCTTGTAGATAACCCAAACAACCAATAGTGATGTTGACACTGCATTTAAAAAGTACCTTTAACCTGGAAGCCTCTCTCAGATACTGTTCAACATTTTTAATTGATAAAATATAAACAATATGTAACACTTATATATGGAAAACACCCAAACTGGAACGAGCCCAACAAAGAAGGATCAGAAACAGTGGTTGACTCGGCTTCAGTTCACAGCAGGTGTTCTTACCAGTCCCTGTCAGAGAGTTTGTGCTGCTTTTTAAGAAGATTTGGGTTAGCTGGATAAGGTCAATTAGGAAAAATACATCCAAAGAGATTATCACTGCAGATTTATTGGTCAGTGTAGGGAAAGTTACTGATTCTTGACCTGTATTTCAGTATATATAGGTATATACAGATATAGACATACTGAAATATCTTTCTTAAAGGAGTAATTAATTCTTGTCATGACATTAAATGGCTTCAGTAAGTGTGGGTCTCAAAAATCACCCACTTCTTTTGCCTTCAGAGGAACCCATGTTTAGAAACAATGCAAAAAAAGTCGAGACCAATTTATTATTTTTAAGCCATCAAAGTCTCCTGAAATCACTTGTGAGATAGCAATAGGTATCCATAAAAACTAGTTCACACTGCTGATAAATACACTGATCTTATGGCAGAGGTGAAACGTTCTCTGCTGTGACCACATAAAATGGAGTACAAAGTTACAGTTACCAGTTCACAAAATAATTTACTGCATGCTCCTTTTAGCTAAACAAATGCCTTCCTAACAAAGATTCCTGTCACAAGGAACTTTATTGAGTTGTAGAAGGGTGTGAGAAGCTAAATGCAGAGGTTTGCAGTTGGACTTTTACATCCTCTTGATGAGGACCAGAAGAAGGAACAGTAGCAGCCTAGGGAGGGAGCAAAAGGTTTGGCTGCAATTAAATTGAAAGAAGAAAAGAAGATTATATGAAACCGTAAGTGAAACAATGTTAAGAAAGCACAATAATCCCTGTTACACATCAGTGTTTCTGTCAGACACAAACACACAGAGAACAGCAGTGACAGCACAAGCCAGTCACAAATTAATCTTACCATTGATGATGGGTGGCATGGACAGAACGACACCGTTGCTGTCATAAATGACAGGATAACGTGGCTTGTTCTCAATTAGGGGCAAATAGTGCCGAAGGTGGCTGTCATTCTGGAGAAACAAAGCACAATCTAAATGTCACTTCAGCTCACACGTGAACCTCCATAGTGCCACAAGCCTTTACTGAGGGGAATTTTGAAAGGAGGAAGGATTGGTCTTAGAGCTACATACTTTAGTAGCAAAGGCTGTTTGCTCTCAGCAGCAGGAGAAATTTGAAATGAGAGAACTGGATTTTTGGTTTTTTTCAGAAGTGTTAGAAATTATTACTTTCAGGATTCTCTCAAACAAGCATAGGCCATGCTGTCCAGAGGATGCCCCTGTTCACCACAGCAGACATTTCACTGCCAAACATCCTTAGTTTATAGGAACTGTCCTTAAAAGTGATAAAAATTAGCACTGTAATTCTCTTAATTATAAGTTGCTGCACACTGGCACACTTGAATTTGATTCAGAATTTACATTTATTTCAATGACATAAGTATATGCCGTGCCAAAAACATAATTTCCTTTCATTCTCTCTGATAACCCTTGTTTCCTAGCTCTTACTCAATCTTCAGTCAGAGATATTTGAGGATTTGTCTCTACGGCCAGTACACGTGCTCCAGCACAGCTGTATATTGTAACAATAGCGATAATAAGTATTATGTTGAAATGCTGGCACTAAAAGTGGACACACAGACATCATAAGTTAGCCCTGACAGAATCTTTTCCTAGCATTTACCTGGTTTCATCAGGATGCTGGGCCAAGAGCAGTGCCAGAGCTAACTTGAGCCTTTCACACAGCTATGCTTGCCTGATATGCAGTTGGGTAAACAATCCAACATCTTCCACAAATAAATTGGCCAAATGAAAGTAACATTAAAAAATAATATTTACCCTGAACTTTTCCCAGCTTTTTACACTGTGTATTTTACCAGTGTAGACAGATAAATACAGAACTCTTTTACAGTATTACTAAGAGCATCATAAAAAGCAGCCTTTGTGTTGACAAATCAGAGGGTTACTATCAAACCCACTATTCTTAGAGCCACAGAACACCACGATGTATCCCTCATGGACAATAAAGTATTACCATGCATTTCTCATGAATAAACGTGGACTCTTCACTGTCTGTGAAGCTACAGAAAATAACTGTTTTATTTGTAAGAACAACTCTCAGTAACAAGTATATTAGAGATGTTAAGCCTTGGAAATTTATCTTCCTGCATTTAGTGCAACAAGCCTGAAAAATCTCACTTACCCTATATAGATCCATAATTTGTGAGGCTGTGTACTCCTGAGATTGATTCAAGGGCTTGAATTTAATTTCTGAAGGTGGTTTGGCTGTAAAAGTAAATGGACCAGAGATGGTGTCCAAGTCATGGGTACCTATTGCTACTAATGCTCTTTTCCTACAAAGAAAAAGAAAACAAAATAATATTTTTACTAATAATACTTGGAGTTTCTTAGAAATAGTATCTCATGATGCTCTACACTTCTATGCATTCACAGAACTTACTGAAAAAGTAGAATGAGATAATTTTGAGAAGCCCAGAAATTATTTCACAAATCACATTTTATCAAATGTTAACAACACAACAGTCAAGGTAAATCCAGTGGGAATGTTGTAAAATGCTTGTCTCAACTGTTGTATGAGCTGCAACAGCTATTTTTGTTGAACATTATTGATAGAGGGCAGAAACAGGCAAAGAAATGAGAAGGATAAAGACAGCTGCTATAGAAGATATCTCTGGGTGTAACCATAATGCCTCTCAGCAATAGGATCTGCAGTCTTAACATGTGATAAAATCATACACATAGACACTATATAGTACTTTAAGTTTAAGCACTAACCTGCAAATATTTTGGTGTAGCTTTTCCTGGAGGTCAATGAAACTCTCATAACGTTCCTTGGTAAAAGTTATATTACGGAGGACGGCAGCTACAGCGTGAGGACGGATTTGGACAGTCTGCAGTTTACAGCAGCAACATGTAAATTTCAAGTACACAGAAAATACAAAATTCCAACTGATTAAATGTGCACTCTTCTTCATAAAATCCCCTTTTGTAAAGTAGGAAAATTCAGGGAAAGACATTTGAATCCCAAAGGGGAAAAAAACTAAATAAACCCAATCCAGGTCAGTAGAGACCAGGAGGTTTGCAATATACTGTGTAATGGCCCAGAAGGTCAATGGAATTGAGCACCTGAAACTTTGATTTGATCTGCTATTAGGTTCACCCAAAATAATTTGTCTGTTGTTCCTCCCCATCCACTTCACTAAAAATTAATCGCAATGAGTAGAGATATTTTAATTTCCTTAGCTCTTGTTCTGCAAATAAGATTTCCAGTCTCACTGCTCTTACAAAATTGGCACTGATACAGATCTTGCTGCTTCAGCACCTCTCAATACATTTACAAAGGTGCAGTAAACACTTTTACCTGTTCAGTGATAATCAGCTTCTGACCTTCACCCTCAGCTGGTATTATCTTTTCATATCTAGGGACATTTATCCTAAAATAAAACCAGAAGTAAGTTTGTAAGTGAAAAAAAAAAAGCTCCCCAAGGGCAGGAAACTTTAGAAATGTAGCAGCAATGATATGTACAAAACTTCCTTGGTAATGTTTCTTGACATGTAATTAGCTAACTGTTCAAAACTTCTTTTCTATGGGATGGTAAAAAGATTACTGAGCTAGAAAGGAAGGACTCAAGAAGATAAAGTGGAATAAATTCTTTGTTTTGGTATTTATTACAAAGGATCATAAGGAAGTTTTGCTGCAGGAGTTCTTTACAGAGGATAAGTCTCAATGGAACAGCAGCTGAAAAATTTTTAGAACAGATCCAAAACCCAGTTAACAGTGTAGTCTTTTTAAGTTGTACAGTAGATCCTGTCCGGAAGAACATCTGGTGAATCTCATCATATTCATAATCCAAGCAAGTAGAAAGTTCATTTACTGATCAGAAATGGACTTGTATGTCAACAAATAACCAACCATACAAAAATCTCACAACTCTGCCTTACCTTTCTTTAAAGACCTGCAGTCCTCGGACCAGCCCTTCCAGGCAAAGAAGATCATAACGGTTGGCAGGAACATCAATTTTGTAGAGAACGACATCAGATGCACCCTTTGCCTTTTCTTCGCCTTTTTCTTTACTTATAATGTCTTTCTCAGATGTCTGAAATTAAGAAAAACGTGTTTTGAACCTGAAATAACTTATCACTGACAGGAATGTGACAGTGATATAACACAGAAAGAAAAGACTGTATTAATTAGAAGTTTAACAGTGTAATTTGGATTTATACAACAAGTGGACACACCAAATATGAGAAGCTACATACCATCTTTCTCAGACTAAGAGACTATTTTAAAAATAGAAATTTTAGAAGCAAGAGTCTCCAGGCTGTCAGATCCCAGCAGATAACTGAGACATTTTTGGCAATAGATCGGCAAATGACTTGTTATAATCAAACCTATTCTGAAATAAAGCATAACACATGATGTTCAGATGTCTTTTGACATATGTCATTAAAAGATCAATAACTTAAAATTAAAAATCAAAACCAAAATAGGTCTACTTGAAAAAGATTTACTTGAAAAAGATTTACATGTATACATTTATCAGGGCTAGCAAATTTTCACAAGTACAGAATCTAAATCAAAACTTTAAATATGAATTAATTACAACTTAGGTAACAATGTACAGGACAAATATACTTTTTGTGGATATTGCACAAAAGAATGCATACAAAACAAAGCCAAACAAATCTTGTAAAATAGAATCAATATATGGTCTGTGGCCATATTTATGCTGCTAAATAAAATGGGGCCAGAGACTGAAGAATAAGTGTCACAGAGTGCTGACCTCCAGAATGTCCAGCAATATGCCACCTTGGAGTCTCTTGCTTCCAAGGCAATAATTTTTGTATACCAGGGGATTTTTTTCAGATTCAAAACACCACTGTTAATATAACATTGCATTACAATATCCATTACAATACTGTACCACAGGATACACTGGAAATAATGCAGTAAAAACTCTTACCAAATGTAAACACTGTCAACACACTACCTCTACCAAAAAAGCAACAAATAAAAACATTACTTACAATTTCATCGAGCTCCAAACCAAACTCAAAGCAAAGCTCATCAAATTCTTCATCCGCTGTGAAGGAAGGTGAACTTTGGTTAATAAGCAGATCTCAGACTTAATTTTTTTGTGTGTTTGTTTTCAATGTTTTCAAACAAGGTAACGAATGATATTTTGAAAAAAAAAAAGGGTAGTAGTAATTTAAAGAATTTTGCTTGTATTTGCATCTGAGTGGCAGCTTCTTTAGTATACGTACATTTAGTGACATGGTATTCTTACAGTCACAGCAAGGGCTTCTGAGCCTTGGAGCTTAGCTCCTCAGACAAGCTTGTCAGAGCAATGAAAACAGGAGGGAATAATTGGGCAGCTTCTGCCAACTGCTCCTGCCAACTGCTCCTGTCAGCTTGTTATACAGAGGTTGCATCAACTGCGTCGTAGCATGTAACACAGCCCTGATCTGGCCACGGAGATTTGTCTGAAGAGCCACAGCCCCTGCGTGTATGGCCCTGAACGCTCCTTCAGCCCAAGAGTCACGTTTCTAAAGAGCCGGGAAAAGAGAACTGAATAAAACCACGGTATTCACCCCTTGCTTTGACCACTCCCGCCTCTTCTCTCTCCTTTTTGATTTAACCAGTTCCTAAAACAGCCAGTGAAACTCCCAGACAGAACCCGCGATCTGGAAGCGCCTGGTTCTGATTCCCCAAGAGATCTGGGCTCAAACAGCGCCCATGTGGGCCAGGCCGTGCCTGGCGTGCCGGTGGTGCCGAGGAGCAGCCAGGTGGGCTCGGGGGCACCCGTGATGCGCCAGCACAGCCCGGGCTCCCCCGGGGGGTCCCAGCTCAGCCCCCGGACACGGGACACACCACGCGGAGGGCGAGGCCGGCGGGGCTGTGCCCACCCAGGGGCTCGCCGGTCCGGGCCAATCGCAGCCCGGCGGCCGCGGGGCCGGGCCGGGGGATCTCGGGACGCAGCCCCGCGGCGCGGCCGGGGTTCCCGGGACACTCACTGTAGGTCCTGCCCAGCGCCTGGAACAGCAGCTCCCGCTTCACGCTCACGGTCGGCATGGCGGCCGCTCGCACCGCGCCTGCGCTGCCCGCGCGCCAGGCCCCGCCGCGCTGCCCGCGGTTCGCCCGCCGGCCCCCGCGGCCCCGGGGCGGACACGGCGCGGACACCGAGGGGACGCGGCGCGGACGGGCGGCCGTGGGGAGGGTCCGCCCGTGCCCTGCGCCCGGGGACGGAGAGGGCGGCGCGCCGGGCCCCGGCAGCGCGGCGGGCAGCTACGGCCGTGACATCAGCCGGGACCCGCGGCGCTGGGGCGGGAGGGGCCGGCGGGGAGCGGGGACACCGCCCGCGGGGATGGCGCGTCCCGGTACTGCCGCTGTGCCGGCGCTGTCCCTGTCCCCGTCCCCACGTGGCACCGCGAGTCCTGGCGCTGTCCCTTTCCCCGTTCCCACATGGCACCGCCAGTCCCGGCGCTGTTCCTGTCCCCATACGGGACCATCACCCCCGGCGCTGTTCCTGGCCCCACACTGGACCAGGAGTCCCGGGCGCTGCCGCCGTCCCCGCGGGGAAGAGGGTTCAGCCGGGGCAGCGCTGTGCAAGTTTCGGGAGTGTGTTTTTTCACTTTTCATTTTTGTTTGGGACGGTCCCCGTCACGGACACCCCGGCAGCGGGAGGAGACTGTGCGTGTGCTGGTTTAATCAGAAACGAAAGGCTTGACCCCGAACGCTGCAGGAACTCTTAAGTTCTGGGTCAGCTGCATAAGCTCTTTAATGGCAAGAGCCTTAAGCGCGCCCAGCAGCGCCGGCGCTCCGGCCGCTGCGAGAGGAAACGCCGGCCCGGACCGTCAGGGCAGTGCAGGTGCCGGGGGTGCGGACACACCTGGCTCCGCGGGCCCGGGGCTCGCTCCGATAAAGCAGCGGGTGCCCCCGCCCCGCTGCCGTTCAGGACCGGGAGCAGCCGCGGTGTCCCGGGCCGTGAGAGCCGTCCCTGAGGAGGGGGCGTAGCAGAACCAGCCCCGCAGCCGCGCCCGGGCTCCGTCCCACTGCCGCTCCAGGATCGGGTTTCCGACGGCCGGGGCGGGCGGTGCCGCCTCTCCGTGGGCAGCGCCGGCGGCGGGAGGGGCGCGTCCTCCGCCGGGGCCGCGGCAGAGCGGAGCGGAGCGGGCAGGTGCGGCGGCTGGGGCTGCGCCTGGAGCCGCGGCTGGAACCGGAGCCGGCAGGTCCGCGCCTCCCCGCGCTGCTCTCCGCCCGTCAGCATGAAGGTCGAGTTTGCCCCCATCAACATCCCCCTAAAGAGGAGGATCCAGACAGTCGCCGTGCTGCAGTGGATCTTCTCCTTCCTCCTGCTGGGTAACAGCCTTCCTCCTTCCTACCCTTGCCCCAGAGGGAAAAGGGCTAAGAATTGGCTTTTTCCGTGGCCAGCGTTACCTGTGTGCGTCGCTCTGTGCCACCCCGTGTCTCCACGTGGGTGCAGAGGCTGCGGCCGGAGGCGAGCAGCTCCCCGGCCATCCCTGGGCGGGGAAGAGCATCGCACTTCTTTCTTCTCTTAAAGCTCTGGATGGCTTTCCCTCTTTTTTTGGGTCTATTTCTTTCTATGGGTTCTTTTTCAAATATGATCCTAAAAAGCTAGTGACTGTGTCTTCACGTCGAGGTGCTGTCTAGGTTTCTGACAGCAACTTTTTACTGAACATGAGCATAAAGGCTTGTACATGACTAATGCTGTTTTCATTAGTAATTGTGTTAAATAACTTTATATACTGCAGTTCAATAAAATTCTCATTTAACCAGGTGATGAAAATTAATAGGGATCATCAAGGAACTGGCTCAAACGCAGCCATTTCTGTAAATGTCCTCACTTGCTTTGAGGAAGTGTTTGTAACAATTCTACTTGATAAACTTTTTGCACTGATTGTTCCTCTATAATTAATGTT
Source organism: Pipra filicauda (assembly GCF_003945595.2). Classification (NCBI taxonomy): domain Eukaryota; kingdom Metazoa; phylum Chordata; class Aves; order Passeriformes; family Pipridae; genus Pipra; species Pipra filicauda. The sequence continues at coordinate 92,435 of NW_024104649.1, read as the reverse complement.
CATAATATCTTAATAGATACCTATCACTAAACACTTATTCACAGCAGCAAATCTTATTCACATGGGTAGTTATCTTGAACTCAGTGGAATGGGTCACTTGATAAGGAAAGATAATAAGCCTTAACTCTCTCAGACTAAAGCCATGGATTGTGTAAATTGGGAAGTGGTTATCAAATAATCTGTTCTCAGGTACAGAGCAACTGATTACCTGTGCCTTACTGGAAATGTTGGAATGCTCTGCGACCCTCTGTGCTTGAGGACTTACAAGGAGAAAAGGAATGTGTGCATATCTTCCTTGTGTGTCTTACAAATATATTATCCTTCAGATGGTCTCATGTCTTTCAGATGATTTCTTTTTTTAGGCTGTTAGCCCACACATGAAAGATATGCGTATGTGGGAGAAGCATGGAGGGTATGAAGCATCTTCATAGATTTATCCTTAGCATCTGGCTGTTTTCTTACCTCTAAATTATATGTAGTTGGAGTATGAACAGTTTGTGTTTGTGTCTACATGGTAAATAGTCTGTACTTCTAATTTTCTGTTATTGAATTAGATCTTGGCAGCTGCCATTTTTCCAGTCTCATAATGCAGTGGAAGTTCAGTAGCAGTGGAAGAAAGCAATTTTTTATCCTAAAGTAGCAATGCTGCTGCAGAAAAACACATCCTTCTGAGCTTACTAGAAGTGATTGGGATGCAGAAAATCCATTCTTGCAGAATGGATTCAGAATGGTTCAGCAGAAGTAGGCAGCTGTCATCTGCAGCTGGTGGTGTTTGGGAAAAAATGTCAAGGAAAATCAACAAGGAAGTGGTCTTATGGTTGGTTATGTTTGGTATAGTGAGTACATGTGACCACGAAAAAGCAGTTTGCAAGAATGTTTGAATTTTGGTGAACAAATTGATTTTAATAATGGTTATCTGCTTGTGCTTCATGGGGATGCTTATCTTTAGGGCTATCCAAGGTGAACTTTTAATTTCATAGACGTAAGCTTTCAATCATAGTGATCTGGCCAAAACGTTTCATTTAGCTGCAGGAAAATTCAGGTGGCTGAATCCTAAATGACTTAAAGCAGTGAAAAAAAGGCTGGTTTCTGAAGTTCTGAATTGTTTCTATGTCTGGATTTTCTGTCTTTTTTTTTTTTTTCCCTACTGTGCAGATAAAATAGGGAAGCATTATCTGTTTGTAAGCTCTTGAACTCAAAAGTGACACTTTCAAATCATGGAGGGGGTGTCCCAGTACAACTGAAATACCGTGTGAGCTGATTGCAGGAGACATTTGAGATTTAGGTGTTATTTGGGGGGTTGTATGTGGCTGCAACTAGTTTATGGCAAGCAAGATCTTATGTAGATTCAGTCTGTCTTGTGTTAAATATCTACATGTGAAAACATGAACAGATAACACCCCATGATAACTAATGATTCATATTATAGATAGAGGTATTATGTTTAGAGCAGTGAATAACCAGGGGACTGTCCTAGCTCCCAAAGTTGTCCATCTAGGTATGTGGTAAGGTGCCATAACTTAGTAAAATGAACAGTAGGACTAACAGATAAAGATAACTCTGAAAATTAGTGCCCTGAATGACAGAAGCTTAATCGGTTAATCAAGTCCTTTAAATCTGGGGAGTGACATGTGAAAATGTGATTTGGCACACTGAATAAGCTGTAAGGGGTATGTGAGCCTATTATTTCAACTCGGAATTTGTAATGTGACTTGGATAGAAAGAAGACTCAGAAAATCAAGCATTGGTTTTATCTCCCTGGCTGAGAAATGTAAAAATCCCTTTCTCTCCAGGCTTGCTTTCTCGTAATGCTGCATAGTTTTCTGAGACTGTGGAATTGATGACTAAAAATGCCCTCTTGCTTGTGTGACTAAAGGCTATGCACAAGTCGATCTGAAATACAGACATGCAATAGTTGGTGAAGACTGAATCTTATCCCCACTGTAGAAAGAGCGAATCAGTCAAAAAATACTGAAAAAATAGCTGCAGCAGAATGGTACAAGCAAAGTTGTGCTTCTTCATGCAGCATACCAACTTAGGCTGGGTCTGCACTACAGATACATTACTTCTGCTGTACAGCGTAGGCAGAGTAAACATGCCTCTGCCTCAAAAAAGCTGTACAGATGTGCATAGAATTTCATTACACACAAAAGGAACCTCTTTAAAATTCTGGCTGTAAGTTCCTGTGCTTCCCTGTTCTGTGCTGCAAGCTGCCAAAGTTCACCCTTAAAGGGAAAAGACAAGTTTTCATTGTAACAGTGATTTGTCTGTTCGTTATCCAAGGGCATGACACCAGAAGCCAAAATAAGTTCTGAAATACTGGATTAGATGAGAGAAATGTCCATTCAGAGATTCCCACCGTATGCTGGCTGAAACTGCCATATGGTTTCCTATCTTACGTTCTCTAAATGCAGCAGGCCAAAAAAGTTTAGTTATAAGTTCCATGAAAAGGTGTTTTAAATGGGCTTCCCTCTTTTGAAAGAAAAGTGTTATGGTTAGTCTGGAGTCCAGAAAACTAAACCTATGAAAACTAAAAATTAGGAAATGCTGAAATGATACTGTTACTTGCAGTATTAGGCAGGTATTCAAAAGAGCTTCAGGCTGAATCATAATGTCAAGGGATTAGTGTTATACTGCTGAAACAGCAAATATATGAAGTTTTGCAATTTCATAGCACCTACCTTGGAAAAAAGCCGAAACAGACCATTTTGATAGGTAGTTTTATGACTGTAATTGCTATTATTAGAGATTCATCATCTTGGCCAGGGACTGACAGTCCTGGGGCTGGTCTGGCCCCATTCCAAGCTCGTGCAGCACCCACATCATATCTTACTGTGGAGCTGTCTGCTCTTGATCACTCTGTGCCATTGTGCAGCCCAACCCCAGGCAGAAAGGCACCTGGAGAAATGAAATCTCTGAGCCTGTAAGTGCTGGACCAACAAAGCAAAGAGGTCACATCACTCACATTTTTGTGCCATAGGTTTCATGGTACACACACACAAAAGGAGTTGTCGCTGTCAATGAATGCAATGGATGTCCCCAGTGTTTAATACGAAATCTTTGTTTTTAAGCTTGGAAATATTCTTCTCAAGAACTTTGAATTAATTGTATGTGTTTACCGCTTTGTCCAATATCCTCCTGTTAGGAAGAGGTTTTCTGTTTCTTGCACAGTAACTGGGCAGTGATTTATCCTTTGTGTGTGAGCTGTGTGCCTCAGTACTGCACATCTGTCAGTGAGGTTCAGTTTGTATCAGGACATGAGCAGTACCTAGCCAGGAGGTAGATCAAAGGGTTCATTTAAAGACAAAACCATTTAAGCAAAAAACCAAAACAACAAATGAAAACAAAAACAAAAAAACAAACCAAAACAAAAAACCCAACCAAACAGAAAACGACAAACCAATCAGATTTGACTGAAGTGCTACTTGGCAGGTGCTTTAGCCTTTAGTTTTCCTTTCTTTCTTATGTGCACAAATCAGATGACAGCATTTTGGAGAAAATAAAGCTAGAAGATGGGTTGGTGAGCTTCTCTCCTGCTAGCTTCTGTGCAACTGATGTGAAAAGGGACAGTGGAGTTTGAGCACGTACAAAATCAAATGCATAACTAGGTAACTTGGGTGGAGTGGTGGTGTCTTGGATGATGATGAGAGAGGAAAATGAGAGTTTAACCCTATGACAGAGGTACCAGTGTTTTGCTCTGAGACAAGGTGGTGGTAGGGGATGCATCCTCTAAGGCTCACTTTTGAGGTCCAGCTGGTCTTCTTCTCACTGGGGATTTAGGAAGTGACTGTTGTGCAGGCACCCCTGTGTTTACTAGCAAAATACATACAAAATGAGTATGTAATATAAGGTATACTTTAATCTGCATGAAGCCACAAAATAATATGTTGAAGACGTTGTTATATATTAAAGTACATCCTGTTTTCTAGTGATTAAACTTCCGTGCATGTAGGATGAAATAGTCTGTTAATTGAACTTGCTGGAGATAGTTTGGGGTTGTGGATCTGGCTTCCCCAAAAGAGTAGAAATGATGAAAAATTTGCCACAGGGTGAGATATTGCTGCTGGATTAATATGTGATTTCTGTGTTGAGAAAGCGGGTAATGTGCTAAAGCAAATAATAACTTTTTCCCAAAACATGCCATGGTTTTTTGTTATCTGTTGTTGATTTAATTCATCAGCAATAGCTGTCTAACTAATATGGTCTTGTTCTTCCTCAAAGCCTTTTTAAAAAAAACTCTTTCAATAATTAAGGCTCATGGAACTTAGCTGAGTTATCTTAGCAAGCAGGCTGGTATTGCTACATGGTTTTGTCAGTCTGAACTCATCTATCCATAAAATTTATTGCTGGCCCGTGGGTAGTGACTGAAGTGTGATCACAGAGAATAACAGGGTACTTACTGATGCCTGACTGACTAGTATTTCTAGGAATGCTGCCTCTGTTACCTTTGTCTTAGGGAGGGAATTTCACCATATATCTATGTATATTTGTTTGTATCTCTCAAGAATAAGAAGAGAAAATGATTGTGCTGTGTCAGGCCAGAGACACTGGCCTGGCAACCTGTGCGTGAACATAACTGACAGTGTATGCCTAAGGAGAAATAAAAGAAACAGGAAATATGTAGACTAAATCTGGCAAGCTGTTTTGGGATTTGGTAATTAGTAACTGAGGGATTTATGGTATCCAGACCACACTATCTGCAAGTCAGTAGTGCTTAATGCTCTGTATCTGTAGTTTATCAGTATTTGCCAGTGCAAGGTCTTGGGAACTGCAACCAAATTTCGGCATAAACAAACCTTCAAACCTTGCATCTTAGGGTGGTTTGTATTCATTATCACACCACTGTTGAGATACAGCTCCCTTGGGTAGGAATGCTCAAATATCCTTCTGACTGGGGCTCCCATTTGTAACCAATAACCTGACAAAGGCCCTCCACTACAGGAGACTGACACGTATTCAACGAATGCTGGCCACCTGACCACCTCAGTCCTGGAGGTGAATACCACATTCCTGTGGGCTTCAACAACTTCCCAGCGCAGTTAGTTTAAATAAATTCCCAGCTTTTTCTTTGCCATAGTTAAAAAGTGACAGCAGGTTCCTGTGCTCCTGGTGGAAATTTGTAAATTGACAGAATTGCACAGACTAGTAGGCTTTAAACAGGATAGTACTAACATTATGACTATTTTTTTTAAAAAGAGACTTTCTATGTAAAAGCTGCAGAGGCATGATACTGTTGCCCTAGCAGGTTGCCTCCTTTCAGGTGTTGCCTATTGTCTCAGATCTTACTTTGGTGGGACTGTTGGAGTCTGTTTGTGGTATTTGTTACCTCATTTAAATTTCAATCACTTTCTTTATGATTTATAAATAATACAGAAAGTATTTCCAGAAATTAAAGCTGATTTTTTTTTTTCTTTTCCAGGGTGAAAGAATCCTCTAAGCAGGGAAAGTAATTTTTTTTAATCCCAAAATCAACATATCAATGGTATCTTGAGGGATAATTGAGAAGAGCATTAGGGATGAAAACATCGCTGTGGAATTCTCTTTGTGTGTTCCCTCCAATGTTCTGTTCCTAACCCAGCTCAGAGTCTGAGATCTGAAAACTAAAGGTGTTGCATTGTAGATACATCAACATGGTTATTGAAGGATATGCCATCTTTTGTTTTGTTGTTTGGTTTTTTTTCCCCTCTGTGTCCACAGGTGTAAAAAATGAGCTTTTCACCTTGCTTTGTGTATTGGTATGCACATGTACTCATAAAGCCCAGAGAAGTACAGTATTAAAAAATCACATCTCTACTTGTGTATTCAGTAGAATGCCAGCAAAAAAAAGATGTTTTATTTATCATGTCCTTGGTGCTGAACTCTAAAAGTCTTCATCTCATTTAAGGCATAGCAAGATAATGTGTTTAGAGAAAACTTTGCTAATGGCATGTGGGAAACAGCAGGAACTGGCTGGTAGTTCAGAGCTGTCAGGCTGTGTGGAGGTTTTGGAGTGAGCTGCTTTGCACAGGTTTTTGGGGCACTACAGAGAGCCTGTAGGTAGTGCTGTTTGGATTGAGACAAGCACCCTTGGCACCTAGGACACACTTGCACTGTCTGGGCATGGCTTGTGACTGCTCTGAGAGTAACGAGAGGCTTTTCTTCTAGTGGACATTTGGTGGCCATCACATTAGATATTACTCAAACATTTTTGACTCCTTAATAACTACAAATGCATTTCGATCTTCCAATTGCGGGCATCACCTGTATTTTGTCCCCCAATATGCTGTTTTCCTACTTCCTACCTCTGTGGTATTTTAACTGTTTTATGAATTTGGTGCCCACAGCTGCAAACTCAGAGCCTGTTCAATGATTAAAGCATCAGGGGTTCAAATATTGGGCAGGATGGCTTCCAGTGCTGCTAACACTACATCCATTGTTTGCAACAGATGAATATCCACATGTTGTAAATGGGGAAATGGAGGAAAAGGGACTTGCCAACATTGGCTGGAAAACCCTATGTTCAGAGTCCCATGGCAGTGATTTTTCTTTTAATCTATATTTCCTTTTCCCTCCACTATTCCAATACACCATAGAGATATTTTTCAAAGCTTTAATTCAAGTTCTACCAAAAAATTATTCTTACAGCATACATTGGATTACATCCACGGATGTAATGATAGAGTAGAATGATGAATTCCAAGTTATTGACCTTCTGCCTGGAATTTGTTTATGAATTTGGGTAAAATGGTTGTCATTTGTTTACTCACTGTCTTGTCTGAAGGAGAAAACACCCGGTTTGTGTTTATAGGCTCATTGGGTTTGAGTCATCACTGTTTAACTCACCTTGCAGGCTGCTAATGCATTGAAATAATAAGGAGGTATGGTAAAAGGAATTTGCCACGTGTCTCACAGGGAATGCAGTAATCGACTTTGTCCTACAAGATGCTGAGCTTTCCTTAGGAAGTGCTAACAGCACACTTATCTCCCCATACCTTGCATGCACTCAGGAATGTGTTCTACCTAAAGCAAAGCATTGAGCTTGTTGATCTCGTGTATGTTTGTCTGCATAGGATTAAGTGTTGCTATCGGGGCCTTCTCACTGCTGATTTAATTAGGTCTCACAGCAAGGATGCTTTGATTAAAAAACACCTTTCAGCTACTTGGCTTGGAAACTGATACCAAAAACCCATGTGATTCTGCACTGAGCCAAGAGTGCTTCTGCAAGGAAGGCTAGCAAATATAAATACTTGACAATTTTTGCATAACAACTTGAAACTAATAGATTTATGGTGATTTAAAAAACTTCTCATTCAAACTTAAACTGTGAAATTTTAGCATCCTGTCCAGATTAGCATTCTTAGAAATTCCTGTAGTTTCAGAATTTCTTCTTCAAAGAACAGGTAGTGACTTTTCCTCAAAAGACTTCTGTGCCCTATTTTGAAGTGATGCTGGTGTGGGATTCCCAATGATTTCTCCATCTGGAGCAGTGGAATTGAGTGTCATCTTTCACCTGTGTTACTTGGCCTGCATTAGTGACGTTCCTTAGAACTTGTTGCAACTCTTGTGAGTTTTCCACATTGACTTTGGAGGTCTGTGGGTCTCAATTAGCAGTTGTATTTTTCAAGAGCTCTCACTGAAGTGCTTTTCTGTGCAAAACTGGGGTTGCCTGTTTGAGCAGGAAGCAGTGAGCTTCTGTACTGAGGAATGGAGTATCCTTCAAAATGGTAGATTTGATCCAGCTCTTGATTTTGTTTATGGTTGTTTCGTTATCGCTTCCACAGACCAAGTGAAATTCCTTATTTTTCTGCTCATATCCCTGCCATAAATGTGAATGTTCATCCCTTTCTTTTCTACTCAATCTAACCAGCAACTTTGCTTTCTCTGTCTGCTTCTGGATTCTGTGGTAGTTCTCAGTGACCCCATGACAAGATATTAATTTCTGTTCTGAAGGCACAGTCAAACTAGGCACAAGAACAAGTTGGCTGAAGTTCAGAAAAAGTAAGTATTCAGGTTGAAGGAAACACAAGAGTGTCATCAGGCCAAGTTAAGCTCTGAATTTCAGCAGTTTGAAACCTGCTTCGTCTGGGAAATCTGCTGTGAGTTTTCAATGCCCAAGTAATATCTCTTGAATGAAGGTGATCTAAACTAGGATGAGTGGGTTTTACTGTTGGTCCATCTGCTTACTTCAAAGTTTTCAGTTCTGGTGATATTTACCTGGTGTTAGCCAAATTATTGCCTGAAGTACTTCTGTTTTGGTTTGGTTTGGTTTGGTTTTTTTTGATTCTGCTCTATTTATTGGTGTTATACCAGTAAACCATGCTGAGCTAAATATACCATGAAAGCCAGTCAACTGGGAGACATCAAGTTCTACTTCTCCTCTGTAAAACATCACTGAAAAATGCCTGTTTCCTACAACTCTGCCTGTTGAGTCTTCCAGTGAGGACTGGGTCCTATTTTGCTTGCCATTCTATAAATACATGATGCTAAAGCCCTGGCTCCCTTTCAAACCTGGAATTCAGGATCTGATCCATGAGCCTGATGGGGTTTTTTGGGAGGTGTCAGAGCAAGCAGGTTGCTGCAGGGAGTACCACAGGGCAGAGAGCAGCAGGTACCTCTGTACTGCTCTTCAGCCAGTGCTCCCCAGGGCTGTTCAGGTTGCTCCAAGAGTGTAAAATTCTTCAAGTTCTACAAAGATAAAGTTTCCATAGTGTTTTCCTGAATAATTATTTAAGAGTTGAGTCCTAAAGTAACACATTGTGTTTAACGGAACAGCTTTTTCTTGCTCTTTGAATTGTGTATAATACAATTCTTATGTATCATTATTGTAGCAGGATGTACTTATGGACGGATCAGGACTTAAAACTGCTGTTGTGTTTCCATAGCAGTAGTGAACTTCCACTTAGAGTGATATGTTTAGTGGCTGAAGTGGAACCTCTTGATGTTTTGATGTGCTGGTTTAAAGGTAAACCAGCAGGGGAAATGAACTCAACTCAAAAGAGAGATTATAAGTCAGAATAACAATTTAATAAAATAATACAGTAAGTACGGTTATACAGACAAACAATTGGTTTTAACCCACAAAACCCAAATGTATAACACAGCACCCTGAGGCATGAACAGTGGTGTTCTTTGGGCCCCCTGAGTCCAAAGTAAAAGGAGAGGGGAAAACCTGTTGGTGAGAGTGCTGTTGCAGTCTGGTCAAGAGTGGTGATTGCAGTCAGGTTGAGAGTGATGGTTGCAGTCCAGTTGAGAGCGGTGATCTGCAGTCTTCCTCTGGATCTCAGGAGTGTTCTCCAAAGTTCCAAGACTCCAAGATTATATATTCTCCAGTTCAGGCAGGAATGCTCAGTACTTCCCTCAGGGAGGGGAGTTCCACAAAAGAGTGTGAGGACATGGGAGGCACCCTCCTATCTCACAGGCCTCTTAATACCCAGTTTATAGCCTGAGGAGTCAGGCTGCTCTGGGCAGAAGGTGTAAATAGTCTATTGATACCAGTTTCTGGGAAATGGCATGGAAGGCTATAGAATACACAGTTTTGGGTTACACCCATACAGTGATGAACTGGTCCCAGCTGTTCTAACTAGGACATTTGATCTTGTCTATTGTGTCTCCTTGACCACTGACAGCACTTTTGACTGGGATTAGAACTACCAGTCCCATGTTATAGGTAGAGGAACTAAGAAACAATGGAAAAATGATTGCCCAACACTGCTCTCATTAGAAAAGAGATGGTGCTGTGGTCCCCTTTCTGTTCTTTCCTTCCACAACTCTTCTTTCTTCTCACTCCCTGGAGCTTCACATCCTTGTTAGCTCCTGCTATGTCCTTTTATTCTGCCTTAGGTAAACCAGATGCTCTCTACCAAACATTAGTTACCAAATATCGTGTTGTGTAGTAGAAGGAGAAATAATAGACTGAGGTGATATACCCATGAGATGTTTCACCATCAGGGTAACAATGCAATGTGGAGTAAGTTGAGTTCAGTTTGTATGCCTTGTGAGTAACATCCATAATAAAAATATCAGGGCTGGACATTCAGGGTCTTAAAAGGAGACAAGTGTGATTAATGCTTGCTGTGGTTTCCCTTTTCGTATCTTGCAGGACAGTTTTGCTGTGGATTCTTTGTGATCCTGATCCTGGGCAACTTCTGGTTCCTTGCTGTTCTGTATCTGCTGTGGCTCTACCTCGACTGGGAAACACCATGTGCTGGAGGCAGACGGTCCCAATGGGTCAGAAGCTGGACTGTTTGGAAGTACTTTAGGGAATACTTTCCCATTCATGTGAGTAAGAGTTTTCTCACAGAACTGTAAACATTGGAACAGAGACAGGCTTGAATAGCCATGAGCATGGACAACTGTCTAAGACTCATCTTTGGTAAAAATCTAATACTTACTCCAGGGTGAACTTAACTTCTTTTTAAAACATGGGAAATCTGAGATATAGTGACAAAAAGGGACAGGGCCCGGTTTTCTGCTTGGACTGTTGGGTCACAAGATAGTGCCTCAGCACAGTAAATGCTAGACATGATATCTTGAGACACGTCTATTTAAACTTCCTTCATCTGTAAAATGGGACAATAGTTTAAAGTGCTCAGAAGAGATGAATTGTCATCGGTTCTGTGTCCTGTCAATGTGCAATCTCCGTACTTGTTGTTTTTGAGGTAAGTATTATAATGTCCTCCACTGACTCTATTTTTCAGCTTATAAAAACTTCAGATCTGAACCCAAATCACAACTACTTACTTGGCTTCCACCCTCATGGGGTCCTGGTAGCTGGAGCCTTCGGAAACTTTTGCACCGGTACAAGTTTCAAAAATTTATTTCCTGGGCTTACTCCATATCTGCATATCATGCCCATCTGGTTTGGCTGTCCCTTCTTCAGAGAATACGTAATGAGTGCTGGTAGGTAAAAGCAGAATGTCTCAGCTGTTCCTCCATATTGTAGCTTCTGCTTCAAATGTAGGGTCTATTCCTCTACTTATAAAGGTAAGTAATTTCACTTCAGAAGGATCAGTGTTGATGCTAAATTTAACCTGTATTTTATGATGAAATTTAACAAAACCATTTGGAAGGTTTTAGTAATAGTTTTGTTAAATTATACCACTGAGCTTTTTTTTCCTTTCTGAAAAAAAATTGCTGGTTATCTCTTGAACTGTGAGACAGCAGTACTGAGTATTCATTTTATGCAAGAAGAGAAGGGCATAATCATTTATAATGTTAGTCATGGAGCAGGCACTTGTGAAACAAATTCAGGCTAATCTCTTACCTGAGGGAGCTTAAAGTTTTACTCATTACAAATATCTTTCTAGTCAGATCTTAATTACTGGCTTCTGACTGAGGTCCCATATTGCAAATTTGTGTACTTTTAATTGAGATGTAAACTCTAAAAACAGGATCCTTTTTTCTCTGTTCCAAGCAGCACTTGTCATAAAGGGGTGATATTCATGACTGGGACTGCAGTAATAAAAAATAAGCAATAAAGTTGAGGGAAGAGTAGAATGACTCATGAAATCAGGACTAGCATTCCCCCACAGTGGTTTAATACAGGAGCTATTTTACTTAAATTCACTCAACTAGAGTATTTGAGTATGGTCTGATGCACAAGACTAGGTTTGGGAGACAGAGATGTAACTTTATTCCTGACTGTAACACAGGTGGTGTGATCTCAATAAGCTGTTCAGCTGCTCCATTCGTAGAAGCAGATCTAGGGGGTTGTTCAGATTAATATCAGAATTACATATCTACATATACATCATCATAGCAGAGAATGCCTTTCCAGGCAAATGTTATTTCTGAGGGGATTCTTTGAGGCTTGCAAAGTGAAGGATTGGCAGTGGTAGAATATGACAATTTTAAATAGTGTCTTTTAAACCCTGTTAAACTTCCTAGGCTGGAAGTCAGCTTTACATGTTTTTGGCATCTTGACCCCGAGGAACAAATATTTACCTGCAGGATAAGAAACAACTGCAGTAAAAAGCATGGTAAAGAATAGTCAGCATTGGGGCTCGGTTTTCACGGGTATGCAGCTGATAAACCAGAGAGGACCTTCAGTGTCATACAGGTTATCAGTCAAGTCATGGAACACAAAATCTTCTATGTACTGAAAGCCATGCTCCTAGCACATTGTTTCATCTCCCAGTGTTGTTCTGCCTGTCTCCAAAGCCTGCCAGGCTGGAGTTGTCGTTGCAGAGCTGTGCTCTGAGCGAGCAGTGAGCAGTGCCTGCATGCAGGCTGACATCTCAGCCTCAGCAGTGGGACACATTTGTCCTGGGGAAAGACAGTGGCCCTTGCTTTCCTTTCCAGAGAAGATGCAAGCTGATGTGTGAACGAGCATCACTTGAATTATTTGTGAGTCTCAGGTCAGCTGCATTTTTCAGAGTAAAAGTGACTGTGAAAACCTATATGGCAAATGGAAGTAGCTTTTTACTGAGGTCTGAACTTGCTCCAGTAGCAAGCTATTCCTCTTGGTGGCCAGCTCTCAAAACGAGGTGACAGTCATTTTTCCTTTTTTATGAAATTTTTATGATCCACATTGTAATGTCTCTGAGAGAAAAACACCCAAGCGAGTACCAGGACATCCAAAAGAGTGCATTTTGATACCAGCTCTCTAAAACCAACTACAACATCAGTTAGACTTGATCTCTAAATTATCTTTTGGATTATATTAATTCAGCACAGTGTATTTAAACACGGCTTCTGGGTAAATGGTACTACTATGAGCCTTTGAAGTAAAAATTAGGGTGCAAAGGAACTCTGGAAGGGTTAGGTGCATATCTGTTAGAAAGGGGATTTTTCAAAGCACCAAGTCCAGAGCAAGATCTAAATCATTGATAAAGGCTCATACAGCAGCGTGCCTCTGATTAGAAGTACCAGTGGGAGTACCACAAAAGCTTCATGTAGTCTGCTGTTTTAGCCTAAATAGGTTGGTGAGTGCTGGGGCCTGGTTACTAGAGAACGAGCTGTTGCAATCACTAGGAAGGGTACAAGTTCTGCTGCTTCTAATGTTGTCGGGCCATCGCCTTAAATGGAGCTGCTGCTTTATAGCTTTGAAAAGAATGAAGGGGATCAGCTTGGCACTGTAGCTCCATTGAGTTAACAAGTCCTCTATTCATTCTTTTAACCCCTCTGTGCCTGTGTTTATATGCACCTGCTGTATGGCTTTAGCTGCTGCCTCTCAGCAGTATCTGCTGCCATTCAACTCCTCTGTTCCCAGGCACAGAGTCTCTCTGAGGGGGAGTTAACGTGGCAGAGGAGCACACTGGAGAACTCAAAACTCTTGCAGTAGTCAACAGCATTTAGCTCATGAGTGTGAATCAAAGGACTTGCCTAAGACCGAATTTGTTGCAGAGTTGAACTCTGTCCTCTGTTGTTATAATTTTGAAACACAATCTAGATATTTAAAAATATTTCTTAAATTCCATTGTACTTGCACATGGAGATCCAGTGGTCACTCTTGAAATGTTTTCTCCTGAAGGAATGGTTTCTGCATCCAAGGAGAGTGTCTCGTATGTGCTGAATAACGAAGGAGGTGGCCACGCATCCGTCATTGTGATCGGAGGAGCAGAGGAGTCTCTGAATGCACATCCTGGAAGCCTAACACTGAACATCCTCAAGAGAAAGGGCTTTATTAAAATGGCCCTGAAACATGGGTAGGTTTCCCATTTAGGCTGATGTAGTAAGCATGCTTTGAATGCAGATTGATTCTTAAATATAGTTCATATTATATAAACTTAGAGTCTTTGAAAGTTACTTGTCTAAGAACATGCAGATATCTGGTACAGGAGTGAGCCTGTCCACCTAGATCCTATCTGGGAGTGTTGAAAACTCCCTTTGACTTTCATAATTTGTAAACAGTAGGTGTTATTAGCATGTCTTTTGTTTCATTTGTTTCTTGCACTAGCAAAGAGTAAGAATTATGAAACATTATTAGTAAACCTTGGCTGGTTTTGCTGAGTAGAACAAACATTCTGTTGTCTGGTCTGTAAATGGAAGTTACATTAAGATAGACTTTTCTTATCAATTTAAGCAAACAAACAAATTGAAAAGCCAGGCCCTGTTTTATTAAATCACTGAAAATCTGTGGTCGAGGAAGATCTGCTTTCACCATTATTCTAAAGACTTCCTTTTGAAGATTGTTATTTGCAAAAGTAAGTTCCTGGGAATTTTTGGTGAAAAACTAGCTTACTTTTTATTATCAAGCAGCCATCAGTGTGTAACTAAACAGAGATTGTATTATCTTTTGAGTGATTTACATATTAGAAGCTATTGTGTTTGTTCTGGACTGGTCTAGATGGCTTGTATATTAGAAATATTGGAACCAATGACTTGTACCTGATAAGCTTTCTGAAAAGCTCCCAGGATTATATATTGACATGTGAAGCAATGAGAAAGAAATACTAGTCTTGAGAAATCTGTAACAGCTTTTTAAGCTATTAACTGGAAAAAGGTGGTCTACAAGAAGAGCACTCTGTTTTCACACAGGATGCTAAGGTCTGTTCTAGAAACTGTTCTGTGTCAAAATTCCAAGAGAGTTTCTTATACGTATGACTAGGAGACTCAGAAAGGACCTGTTTGCCAATAGAAAGTAACATTTTAGTCTAATTTGCACCCAGAAACACCTCTTGTGTATTTGAATTAGAACTTTAGCACCTAAAGGAGTCTTTACTCATTTTCTGCTCAGCTGCTGATTAATTCAGTGGGATCCTCAACACTCTCAGTAGCTTTTACTTGTTTTAACCATAAAATTTAGAAGAATAGTTAGGTGCCCTTTTTTTCTCTTTTTTTTTGGCATGTTGATAAATGTCTGGTCTGTCAGATCACAAAGGCTGGTCATTATCTCTCATCTAAATTGATTTGGATTGAGAAATCAGATACACCTGTGCCTGTCGTGGCCTTGATTTCAAAAGCATCTCTAACACATAACAAGAAGATCAGGACACTTACAAAACACAGGAATGGCTGCTGTGGGACAATATGACTCTAACAGAGCTCTTGCCCAAAGATTCTGCATCCATTAATTGCTTCGGGTTTTAATGTTTTGTTTCTAAAAAGTAACAAAATGTGAAGAAAGCTTCCAACTAATGTGGCAGTGAAAGGGTAAGGGAGGCTTGCGGGACATGGATGAGAAGAGCCACCTGCCATCAGTGCCTGCACACATTCCTGGTGCTCATGAACTGCAGCATCAAATACCAAGAGAGGAAGGGGCAATGCAGAAAGCTGTCCTCTCTGCCCCTGGCTTCTGTGCTGCCAGCACTGAGAAGCTGTGTTCCTCAGCTAGGAACTTGTCAAAAGTGGTCTGAATATGTCAGCAGAAGTCCTGCACTTATGCAAAAGATATTGTGGTCCAAGGTAGTACAAATATCTGATATGGAGTGAAGAAATCTTAAAGACATGAAACAAACGGCGAATCAGCTGACTTATCTTTAGTTTCATAACCATAAGTTACTTATTTCTCTGTCTCAGCCTCCTACATAGCATCTTGCAAAAGCTTTCACCAGATTAAAACAAATCCCACAGTGTCAGGGTACTATTGCACCACACGATATTCCTGTTTGTCTTAGTGATGGAGTTAAAAGTGGAGTTTTTACATGGCCACAGTAAGTACCAGGCTTTATAATATTTCCTTTACAGGTGGATGCTGATATGTGCTCCACTGGAGAAAGAAACTTCGAGCAGACACCAGTCAGAATAGTAGGTGGGAATGATAGCCTGTGTGAGTCCTCAGGCTAAAGAAGCTGTTGAAGCAGTTGATTTTTTTCTGTACTGGTGGGTTTTGATTGTCCACAGTATTTTCCTGCCAGCTCTGTCCTCAGTGCATCCTCCATCCTCCTCAGGCATTCAGAGCCATGCAGAAATTCATCCTGACAATATTATAGCAATGCTGCTATTTTACAGTAAGGTTTTCCTCAAAGATAACGTGGACTGCATGGAGCTAAAATGTAGAAGCTAAAACTTAAGTAAAGCAAATAAAACATCTATGAATCCTTCAGAGACTACTTAGGATTACCCTGCTCTTTTTTTCTCTAAACTCTGTAGAATATTTAATGAAACTAAGCATTATTCAAAAAGCATACTGCAGTCAAGGTTTTCAATATAATGGTGGGTTTACCTGCTGGAGACAACTGCACTGATTCCATCTACCCAAGTAGTTTGTCCAGGAGTCAGTGCCTTTCCTGCCAAGCCAATTCATGAACTGAATGAGAATTCATTAGGCTGTACAAGAGCCAAAGCGAGTTCATGTAATTTCTGTGGGTAGGATTTGACCTCTGGTAATAATGGATTAAGGCTGGTGTTTTCAAAGAAGTCTGGAAGAAGCAGGATTTCACTGGGAACTGGACAGCAGAGGAGAACTTTGGCATTGCAGTCATGTCTGTGAGGATGTCTGTTTTTTATCATGGCTTTTAAGCTGAAATCAAGGGCATGCATTATGCCAGTCAAAAGACAAAGGCAAGCCAAGATCTGGTTTTGATGCCACCCAGCTGGGAGCATTATAAGGTTAGAAATGAGGCTTCTTTGCTTCCCAATGGAGAAAATGTAGTGCAGCAAGTGTGGACTTGCTGAAACAGAAGTGGATAAACTCGTACTTATGATATATACAATTACTCACTTTTATGATTACGAACAGTCATAACAAGTTGCAATAGGTACAACCAAACACTGCCAAAAGCTAGTTGCTAGTTGTATGCCTATCATTTTTTTTTTTTTTTTAAACACAAACCACCCAAGGCATCAAAAAGCAGCTGCACATCAGAAGAGTTGAGTGCCTGTTGCTGATGAAATCTAAAGCTGCTGAAGCTTTCTGTGCTGGGTATTGTGAAACTGTTTCCACGCTGCTGATGTGAACTGCAGTGTGAGTGCAGGCTGATGTGGGGTTCTCAGTGCCCTCTTTGTTTTACAGAGCTCATCTGGTTCCGGTGTTTTCCTTTGGGGAAAATGAACTATTCAAACAAGTTGCAAACCCCAAAGGCTCGTGGCTCAGAAACATACAGGAGAAGCTGCAAAAGATAATGGGCTTTGCTTTACCCCTGTTTCATGCTAGAGGAGTATTTCAATACAGTTTTGGCTTAATACCTTACAGGCAACCTATTCATACTGTTGGTAAGTTCCCTGTGCCTTTTCTAATGTTTTTGCAAATGTTTAGAAATTCATCAGTGTGCTGCTTTATAAATTTGTTATAATAGAAAGAATTGATTATTGTGCATCTAAAACCAGTATGTGAGATTTAAACTATTTTTCTTTAATTGCTATCCTTCCCAGTTAAAAGGGGAGGTTTTCTTCTCCCTTTCCCCTTTCTGCCCTAGGCCATATCATACTCTTCATTCTCAGTTACTCCCAGGCTTCTATCCTTAGCAATCCACAAAGAAACGCAAGGGTTGTCCAGTCCATACCAGAGGGATGCCACGGCTCTCCAGCTGTTGCTGTGGATTCTGGATGCTGGAGTTATTATGTTAGAAGCCCAGAACCTTAATTTCTTAGCTCTGCAGAGAAGTAGCAGTTGGGTGATGCCACCACAGCAGTGCTCTGGGGCAAGGCTACTGGAAGGAACTTGTGTGGTCCTGACCTGGTGTTCATCAGGACAGAGGGAAAGACGGAGGAGGAAAGGGAGAGGGCACCTTGCAGCACCTCTGCCACAGCCCTTGGGCTTTGCAGGTCTTTAGGATGTTTCCTTCCCTTTTGGTTTTTTCCCCATGGAAAGATCCAGTCATGTTTACTTGTGAGTGTTCATGCCAAAACAGGCAGTTTGGAAGAGTGTTTTTCCCCGAAAGTTTTCATTACTGGTCATCTCTTCTCACTGGAGTGAGGAACTGAATATATTTTTAAGGGCTTTAACTAGTGCTATTGACAACCACACTTTTTTTAAAAAAAAAGTGATGCTGGGCATCATGCAAAAGCAATACTTCTCTGTCTTTATACTTTTTGACAAATAATTTTTTGCCAGATTCTGACTGGAGTGAGCTAATGAAGCCTTTTTCCAAAGAAAAGTAAATCAAGCTTTTCTGCTGTTCCACAAGGGACATTTAATGTGGCCCTCCCTTTAATGGAGGGATGATTTGATTTTAGTATGAAGCAAATAAAAATGTTTAAGACAAAAATGTATCTCTTATGTTAAATTTCATGCAGATCTGTGTTTTATCACTTCATGCAGTTAAATATTTTGAAAAGATTTAATTTTTAAAACCCACGTTGTTCACAGGTAGGCTAAAAATGTCACTTATTTTAAAGCCAGAGAGTTAAGAAAGCATTGGAATGAGATGTATTGGATGACCTAAAATGTATTTTCTGCAATTTTTCCTTTGGCTGATGACATTGAGACTGTTCTGAAGCTTAAAATGTCTTACTCCGAGTCAAATCATCTTTGAAATATTTACTGCAAGTGCAGAGGTGGTCCCTGGCAAGAGCACAGGAGTGCTACAAATCAGCAAGACCAGAGTCTTGCAACAGAACTCATAAGATCTGATGAAATCCTTTACCTTTATCTTTCCTCATGTTTGAGAACTGTCACGATGTCCTTGGGTCCTTGGAGGTGTGTGTGGGTTATTCTTGGTATGGCTCAACATGGCTTGGAAAGCATTGGCTCTGCTCCTGAGAGCTGCAGAGTCACAGTGAGCTCTACCTGAGCCAGGTTCACAGATTGCAGAGTATGCTGAGTTGGAAGGGACCCACAAGGATCACCAGTTAGCTGTGTTGACAGCGTTTTACTCCTGGTTCAGAAGTCATGGATCCTAAAGCCATTCAGCTAAGCCAAGGTTTGTGCAGTCTGAGTGGTTTGGGCTTGATCAGTACTTCTGTTTTTCCTGAAAATTATTTCTGCTTTTCAGAAATAGAAACAACTCTCAAATATCAAATTAAGCAGGTTTCTTAAAGCTGCACATAAAATTAGGGAGATGAGTGTAGTTTCTAATTCCACAAGAAATCTCCACTCTTGGGAGAAGAGGCTGTTGCAGAAGGGCTTGGGGTTTGTTTGCTGTTTCCAGTCTTGCTTCTGGAAATCCTGTATTGTATGTATATTGATTTCATACCCCCTAAGGTATTGCTCAATCCGGGGCTGGGTTCCCAGTCCTATCCACGTAAAGTCTGAATTTCAGCACCACACAGGGCCTGAGAGCTGTTGGCAGCTGAAGCTGCAGCAGGAAAATGCAGACTCAGCCTCTCTGTGGTTCTGGCTAGGCTTCCCTATAGTCAACACCATCCAATTTGAAGTGGCAACATCTCTTGAAAGGGATTTTCAGGTGCCTCTGGAAAAGCTCCTGGGAGTGCTTTTAACTCTCTGCTTTTCTACAGATTTTCTTTGTAATCCAGGTTTGGGTCTTGGTGCCTCCAGTGCCAGAACAGCTGTCAAAATCTGCAGTGATTGAACAACACAGGGAAGACTGAGATCATGGGAAGCTTCTCTTAGCACATCACAGGCTTTTTAACAATAGCTTTTTGTAGAGGAGGAGACTGCCCTCCGGACTTCCATGTTCCCTCTTGCTCTCGCTCTGATGGAGCAAGTAGCAGGCTTTGCAGTACCTGGAGAACATTTTGGTTGCAATTACATTTGTGGGCAATGGATGGTTCAGAGACACCTTAGAGGGTCTGGGAGTTTACATGCTACCGTAGGCTGAGGTCACTGACAACATTTCTGGCGCAGTGATACCCATTCTGTAAAAAAATGGAAGGTAACTGTGTTTCCTGCAGTCCTGTTTTGTGACTGTGTGGTTGAGGGCACCACTGTTGTCTTAGGCATGTCCCACACACTGAATAGCTTCAGTATTCGCATCAGAACAGAAGACTGTGAGAAAGTACATTTTTTAAATACTATGTTGAACTTGTGGACAGCACGTAACCCGTGGGATTGTATCTTGCAGTGTAAACTGCTCCTTCAAGTTAGAACTTAATCCCCTTCTCACTTGCTCTTTTGCTGCCAAACTGAAATGGTGGGGGTTTTAACTGATTTTACCTGAACTTCAGCAAAAAGCAAGTGAAAAACCAGACCCTGGACTCAGGTTTGTGAAAGGCAGGATCAGGCCCCATGGCAAGAGAATTATGCTGTGATTCTGCCATCTCCCTGGGAGCTGCGTAGCATCTGTTACAAGAGGGACAGCAATTCTAATTTAAAAGGGATGTCAATGAAGCTAATGCTGCTGTTGTGTTTGATTTGCAGTGGGAAGCCCCATCCCTGTGAAACGGAACTTGAACCCCACCACTGAAGAGATTGATGAGCTACATGCATTGTATCTACAGAAACTAAGGCAATTGTTTGAAGAACACAAAAGAAATTATGGGGTCCCTGAGCATAAATCTCTCATCTTCGAATAGCAAATTACAATTGAAATTCCAAATCTCATGGAAAGAAACAGTATCTGCTGAAAGATATCTTTGTTGCAATCCATATTTTGCAATCTGTAATTATCCTTATGCAAGGAATACTTTTAAGAAGGGATTATTAGATGATTTTTTGATTTTTATCTTACCCTTGGGTGGGGGGGAAATCTTTGGGATATAAGCCTCAAAACCAGTGCTGTTTTGAGTTGTCCTTTTAGGTTTATCTATACCAGAAATGCAAGTGAGACATCTCACACAGATCTTCTTACCACCATGGTACCTAACCATAGCTTGAGCACAGGAAATTGCCCCAGCATGAGATCATGAGCAGGAAAACTATAAACCCAAGAAGTCTTTGATTAGAAGTTAAGAGACTTTCCAGCATTTATCAAATGTGGCATCAGGTTGTTCTCTGAGTCCCAGAAACCCCTGCTGCTCTTCCACAGAAATGAAGGTGTGTGTTTTCAGCAGATGGGTATTGTAAACCATTTACATGAGAATTCAAGAATAAATAGGAGCTTTCAGCCCTGAATAGGATATTGGCAAAGATGGTTTGTCTGAGTTAGGAAGCAAAGCAAACCTTCTGTTTGGAGGAGAACAGTGTGTTGAGCTTTTGTGCACGTGTGTGTGCTGGGTGGTGGGAAGCACTGAATGATGTGACTTTTTGGGACAATCAGTGTTTTGAATCATCTGTTTGATAGTTCCAGCTTCAGAGGAGATGGCAGGCACAGGACAGGAGAAGTGAGGGAATCATGTGAACTTTACACCTTGTGCAAAGTAAAAATGATCTTATGTCAAGTACTTGCACAGAAGGAGGGGGAGCCCCGTTTGCTCAGTCTTGTTCTGAATCTTCACCAAGGAAAATGTACTTGATAATGCCTTTTTCTTCCCCACTGACAGATGTGGGGAAGTATGTGTAAAGCTGCTCTGCAGTGTGACACAGCTGCAATGCCAAGGCAGTGTGAGCACAGCTGTAGGGTGCAGCAGGTTAAGAGGAGGCTTTGTATATAAACCAGGTGCCTAAAATTGTATCCTAAATGTGGATATCCATTTCAGAAAAAAAGGAAAAAAATCCAAGCCAAACTGTTTTTCAGTTAAAATGCCTAGGTGTTGGAGATTACGGTGTGTGGAGAGAATTGTAGTATATTACTGAATTTTTTATGAGATAAATTCTTGTGTTTCTACATACTTTCTATCTGCATGTGGACTTTGCAGATCTGATATTAATGAACAATTTGTTTTGCTTTAAGCAGTTTTGGTGCCTGAATATGACATCGATTAGGTGCTCTGGCAAGTTGTGCACAGGGTTGTCAGGCAGCCTGGGGCATCTGCAGATGGTTCAGTTCAGCACTGGGATGCTCCAGGAATAGCAGGACTGGGCACATTGTGTGCTTGCTGGGCTGGAGGCTTCTTAGAAGAAACACAGTTGGGACTTTGGGAACAAGGTAGAACTCTGTAAAGAAAATATCTTAGCAAGATGAAAATGTTTAAAGAAAAGAGTGGAAAGATCTCAACTCTGTTACAGAGTGAACTCCTAATGAACCAAAGCTCCAAAACCAAACAAGTATTTGCCAGACAGAGCAGATGTATGTGTTCCAAAAAACCCCCCAGCAACAAGTTGGTTTCCTCAGGAGAGCTCTTCCTTTTAGTGTATGGATGTGGGCAACAATGCGCCAGCGAATCCCGCTCTCATTTTCTCTTGGACAATAGGGTCTTTCTGGGAACCAGGGCTGGAATTTGCACTGCCTGAAGAAGCCCCTCTTCCCTGACAGACTGCTGTAAATGTGCCCATAATTCACCTCTACTTGAGCTTTCTTGCTGCCATATGTGTTTGCCCTCCCTTCCCGTGCCTTTGCTGCCTGATGATCACTGTGGTGTAGGCATCTTACTTCCTCACTCTCTGTCCATCTTTCCCTGGGTTGAGATCTCTGGACTGTCTGTGCATGGAAAATATTGAGTGGTGTCTTCTCATTCAGCAGAAATGGGTTTTAGGAACAGGGTTTGAGAAGAGGAAGCACTGTGACTGTACAGGTTTGACAGGAGTTTAAGATCAGGATTGTTTCAGCACTTGGAAGGGCGTGTTTCTAGGGAGGTCAAACACAGCAGGTTTTTCCTGGGCTGAGATTTGTAGGGTCCTAAGCATGGTACTAAGTGATGAGCCCTGAGCAGTCATTTTTCCTTAACCAGCTGTGTGAAATTTCCTTTGGATCTGTTTCTTTGCTGCCTGCCCTGATGAGTAGTGCTGATTATTCATGAAAGAAGAATTTGAAGTCCATGTCAGCCTGTTCTATCCTAGATCATCTGCTCTAATGAGATATTTCCTCTCATTCTGTTTGTTCTTTTTACATACAACCTGAGCTTCTATATCATAAAGTAATGTAAATTTAAAAACATTAACGTTGAGGTTGAGGATGGAAAGTAACAATGGATTTTTGTCGATCAAATTAACCAAAACTTCTAGGGAATATGCATTATTTATTATTATTATTATACTGATCTGGGGGCAATATCTGGTCCAGAGAGTACCTTAAAAACAGGCTTACCTGTGTTTTCCCTGAGAAAATTATCTGTGGGCTCTGAGTACCATCCATAACTGGCATAGGTAGAACAAGTAGGGACTGTGTTACTATGACTACTGATATTGTCATTGCTTTGTAACACAGGGAGATGGAAAAAAGAAAAAAGGAAAACAAGATCTCCAAGCTACTTAAATGTTTATTGTTGCTCAATAACTGCTGCCTGTAGTTTATAATGGTCCTTCCAAACTACCTTTCATTAACCAGTTGTCTATAGGACTACTTTAAAATAGAATTTCCATCTCTAAACCTGGTAGACATGGCATCATCTAAAAATTTTACTGTGTTAGTGTGTGGATTTGTAAAGCAGACTCACAATACTGAGCTTAAAGGCCAGACTCATGGAAGCCAGAGACTCATTTTGGCCAGTGAAGGCACCAATCCCACCACTGCTGCAGCCACGAGGAGGCTGCCCATGTTTGTTGGAGTAACACAGTCTTCATTTGCAGTTCATGCTGGACAAAGCAAGAGCCAGTAGGAATGGTGGCACCCCCTCCCCAGCTGTGACTAGAAGAATTGGGTAGTGCTTAGATTTCTGATGGGTTGACCACACTGATTGGGGTCTGCTTCGTGGTGTGTTTCTCTTTGTGCCTTTTAATGCCATAGGTAATCCCAGGGAAGGGATTTTAATGCCACAGGTAATCCCATTGACAGAGATGCTCTGCCTCTATACCATGCAAACGCTGCTTCCCCGACGTGCTCAGGATAACAGTAACTGCCTGTTCCCTTGTGTGTGAACATCTCTGTGCCAAATTTTGTTTACAGAAAGTCAGTCCTCAAGTATTTTTACTTTGTGAACTACAAAGCATCTTTTACACTTTGTAACTTTTTATGGTGCCTGTAAAATATGAACATCAATTGTTTCAATGATAGCTGTGGCAAGATGTGAGATAATAAAGGTTTGTATCAAAGTGGGCTTGTGTTGACTGAAATTCAGATATGTACCACTGCTCCTCAGGGGGTCATATGTGCTCATAGCATGCTGAGAAATCAGGGGGCAGGGAAGGTGGATGGATTGCTTGCTGCAGTCTCCTGAAGGATCACCAGAAACCAGGTTCCTGCTGGGGTTCCAAAGGATCTGAGGAACAAGTGACCCACAGCAGGGAAGGGCTGGGCTGCAGCAGCCCACAACCAGGAGCTCAATGC
Organism: Pipra filicauda; assembly: GCF_003945595.2. Classification (NCBI taxonomy): domain Eukaryota; kingdom Metazoa; phylum Chordata; class Aves; order Passeriformes; family Pipridae; genus Pipra; species Pipra filicauda. The sequence continues at coordinate 68,433 of NW_024104649.1, read as the reverse complement.
CAAAAGGGCACAACAGGGAAGCTAGAGCATGGGAAGGTGGGCAATCCCCTGAGGAGCTGGTGAAATAATAGTTTTTGGAGTTGAATTCAACTTCAGTTTTAAGACAAGTTTGAATTTTACATGAAACTTGCATCAAGGAGTCCAAAAGAAAGAAAGAAGAACAAACCCCAGAAAGAAGAACAAACCCTGCAGAGGCTCTGCTTAGCTCTAGGAACTGGAGAACTAAATAGCTGTTGGAGTAAAAAATGTGTCGCATTTGTCTTTTGGGAAGAGGAAAACCACTCACAACAGTGATGTACTTAATGTTTGGGTTTTTTTAAGTAGGGCAATGTTACACAGCACTAACAGCTGCAGTGACAAGTGTGAATTCCAAAGCCTAGGAAAAGCTAATTGTATTTTGTTACCATTTTAGTACTTTCTTTGTGCAATGATCCCATCTTGCATCTCAGTATACTGTAAAGAGGAAAAATGGATAAAAAGTGGCCTTGGATTGCTTTGAAGTAGTCCCATTATGTGTGTGCATGTGTAAATTGGAGGTGTGGCATGGTTCATCAATGGATCAAGATCACATCCTGGTTTTGCTGAAATACTAGAAAGAAGCATGTTATACCTGTAAAGCAAGAAATGGAGAAAAACAAGGAATGAAGAGGAACTGGACATTCATGCTTCTCAAGGTGCTGCAGCAACACAAATCCTGATCTCAACTGCTTGTGACAGGTAAGTGATACAGTGATAGTAAGATGGTTTTTCAATTGATGTTTCTTAAGCGTGGCATCAGTTTCCTGTCAGCTGAACTGCTGGAGCAGTGCCTATAGTGCAGATCCCAGGAGAGCCTTGTTTTTTTTCCAGTTTAACAGATAGAATAGAGCTGCAGAAAAAGAAGAGAAGAAGACAAAAGAGAGGAAATTAATTTACTTAATGTAGTCACATGCTGGAGAAATATATCCATCTAAAAAAGTGGCTAAAAGAAGGTGAGGAACCATATCCTTTTTGGTTGCCTTCCATACAATAAGTTTCACAAATAGAGCAAGCTTGGGAAAAGCCTTTTGTGGTGCAAAAACGGAGAGCTTCCCTTAAAGCATGCTGGGATCAAGAGATACTTGTTACCCAGTTGGGCAGGCACCTAACCTGGATCCTTTTCCATCTTGGGCAGTACTAACAATTACAACTGTTAGACAAGGGACATTTTCTGTTTGTGCGATTTATTTTCAGTTAAATTTCCTTCTGGCATGAATGGAGCCCCATTGCTTTTGGAATGGCTATGCTGAAATTTAATGAACAGACCAGGAACCTGGCATGTTGACTGTGAGTTTTTTTTTGGCTAACATGAGTTAACAGTGGTCTCATCTTTCCCTTCTGCAGTCAGCAAGCAGTATTTAATCACAGAGAATAAGTGTGTTGAGTGGAAAATTCTCACTCTCCCTATTTGCTGAGCACAGATTGTCCTCTGGAGACACGAACTACAGTGTTTTCCTGGGGAAATTGCTTAGGACTAATTCGCACACGTAATAATATGGACATCTGTGTGCTTTAAAATGCACTGGAAGTCCACGTTAAAACAGAAGCCAGGGGGTTTATTTGTTGCTAAAATCTGTGCCGTTTCTCGTTTCGGTGGCAGTTTCTGTAAGTGACACAGCATTGCCTCTTTAAGTTTCGGGAGGGCAGGAAGGGCTGGGCCGGGATGAGCCGTGCGGGCTCACGGAGCCCCCTCGCCGCCAGGTGACGCCCGCGGCGCGTTGCGGGAGCGGCTCCGCACCCTCCGGGCGGCGGGACCGGGATGCGGGGAGGAACCAGCAACCGGTCCTCATCTCCAGGGACAGGAGAGGGTGGGATGCCCTTGAAATTCTGTCCCTGGATACCACGGTTTAGGCATGTGCTCTCTCACGCTTCTAGAGCGGGAGGGATGGAAGCGTGCCCTGCCACGCCGCACGTGTGCGCTCCGCGGTGCCGTGACTCCCTGCTCTACTCGCTTCCAGAGCAGGAAGCCAGCGCAGGTGGGATGAGAGGCAACAGCGGAGGAGATGAGTTTGTCTTACTTCTCCTGCCTGCGGGAGCTGTGGGGCTGGCGGTTTGCTCAAGCTCTACGGAGCTAAAACACGCAGACTCTGCCTCCCGACTGCCCGGCTTTGGCGCGTTTGGTTTCTGCTCTGAGGAAGGTGCTGCTGCTCGAATGCCTTCGTTCCCTGGCTGTTTTCCTTCCGGTTCAGTGTTTCACCTGAAAAAAATTCTACGTATGACTCTGAAGCTCGACATTTTAATTCCTGAAGCTGGGAGGAGGAAGGAAGGCACAGAAAAGGTAACACAACTGCTGCTGCTCTGGAAGCCACTGAAATAGATCATTCCTTTTTGATCTTCAGCAAAAAGAAAAAAAGACCCTATGAAAAAATGTCTAATATTCTCAAATTGGAAGCCTGTTTACATTGTACCAGGGTTTATTTTTCAGTGTATTCCTCCTTTTGAGCGACTTTCTCTACCCACTCTGCTCCTCTGTACTTGCCACATTTCTCTGTGGATACTTTTGCCTTCCTCATTTGCAGTATCCTGTCCCACTGCTGTGTGAAGTGAGTGGCTTTGCTGATGATTGGCCGAGATGTTTTGTCTGCCATCTCCTACACAGTCACAGGTAACCCCCCTCTTTGGATACCCACTGCCCTTGGGGATGAGCAGAGAGGAGTGGGGTGTCTGGTACCTGAGCTGCTGCAGGTCTTGCCGTGGTGGCTGAGATGTCACCTCTGCTCCCTTCCCCATCTCCCTGATGGACGTCAGCACTCCTGAAGGAGAGCTGGTAGGACAAGATGCGTGTCCACATCTCAGCCTGGCATCTTGCCTCAAGCCTTCGTTGAAACTCAGGCTGGCAGCGACTGGCAGAGGCATGAGGAAGAGGCAGGTGTGGGCAGGAACATCTCTGGCTGTTGCCAAGACTCAATGCACTCACCTGTGAGCATCATCCCAGGAGAGCATCGCTGTGGTGCTGCACATGGGAGTGCTGGCAGGCAGATTTTAAGGCAATCGGATTCAGCTTGAGGTAGATGGCTGCAAGTTTAATGTCCATGCTCAGGCATTGAGGCTAATGGCTGAAGCATGCTGAGTGCAATATTAAACATCTCTAGACACTTGGTTCATCTTTTAATCTCTTATCTCTTTTGCTTGCAAAATCTAATTTTTTTAGGATATAAATGATTTAGATTTCTAATGTAAAAGAAGTATTGATGTGATTTATAATTAATTATGCTCTTTTTAAAATAATGATTAAATTTTACTGCATCTGTAAGTCACATAGAATAAAAAGGGCTTTTAACAATGTGTAAGTTTAGTGTCCCATGCCTTGAGTCTCAGCCAGTGATAGACAACCTTATCACATATTCTGTCATTATTACCTCCATCAATCAAAGTGTTATCAGCCATGAACCACAAAGAGATAAGTCTGTCATTTGATCGTAAAATCTGCTGAGGTGGAAAATATTTGCTTAACTGTAATATAATGCATGGGTGGAGGAAATTGGCATTATTACTGTAGCTGGGTTACCAATGGTGTCATATGAAATGCTGTAGTCCTGGCTACCATTTACAAATCAAGATAACCCATATTTTTTAACACTTTAGAATAGGAAAAGCAGTGCTGGAAATTCTGAAATACTACATGTCAATAATTTTTTGAATGAGCCATCTGAACACACTGTATTTGCACTCCTTCAGGGAATAAGCAGGCCCTATGTAAACACACCTGCTGCCAGAGGACATTTTACCTGAGTAATGACTGTAAATTAATCCTATTAGATTGGACTCAAGTTGTGACAAGTAGAAGTTCCCAGGAAGTGCTCCACCTTTCTACCTTCTCCTGCCTGACAGATGATGTGCCTTTCGAACTGGACAGCTTTCTGTGACCTCTCGTTTGAAGGAAACGTGTTTTAGGACTTTGATATATAAATAGTGTCTAGTGGCTTGACTTCACCATGGCCCATGTCTTGGTGTAAGGATGTCTTTCTTTTGTGGATCTCTTTGCTGGAATTTTTCATCTGAAGGTGCAGAAGTGGGGTACGGGGTCAAAGTTGACAATTTTCTTTTGAAATGAGGGGTGCAATACCCTCTTTAAACCTGCCTGTTTTTCATATGTAGCTTTTGCGTCCAACTCCTCCATCCTGACAGCAACGAGGGAACAGTGCGACAGGTTTTTTTTCCCAGCACTGGTCAGCATCTCCTCACTCCAAGTGACTGTGCTGCTCCTGAGGAGAGCGGTTTCCCTGCTGACGGCCCAGCCCGTAACATCAAGTGCTCTCCGAACAGTAGCTGACAGGGCTAATCTGCATTACATAGGATTAAACAGGCACAGTAATTAACTTGCATAAGCGCTTTAGCAACTTTTGGCCTTTGAATTGCCGTGTGTCCTGTATATTGTGGTGCAGAGTCTCTGTAAGCTGGGGGTCAGCACGGGGCGGGAAGGGGAGGGGGGATGGAAGTTGGGGAGAAGAAAACAGAAGCTGAAATTCCAGCCGCCAACAGTGAGCTGGAGAGAGAAAGCACGGAGTCAAGCTGAAATAGCTGTTGTCATTTTTTTCAGGGGTCGAGGTGTGCTGAGTATCATACAGGTGTGTCGAAAAGGCAGTATGGGCACTGGTATCCACAGCTCTCACTGAATCCACTCAGCTATGAAAGGAAAAACTTCATTTCTAGTCCTATGTTAAGTGTTATTCCCAGGTGAGAAGTGAAGCTGTATCCAGGAATTTACTTCTTCAGTTTTATGGTGTTTAGTCATCACAAAGCATACCTTCAACTAATTCTGAACTGCTGTGCTTGGAAGATTTGGTTCAAATGAGCAACCCTAAGCTGAACTAAAATGTGGATATGTCAATAAACTCCCTCAGCCACTATCCTCACATGCTGGATTCTGCTCTGTGACCAAATGTCTGTAGTCTTTAAGGCATTCATCCCAAGAAGCACTACAGAAGTAAGTCCAAAGCAATGTATCTTTTCACTGGTGTATGGCAACTCTTAAATATATCTGATGCAGCTTATTCAGATCTGCTTTGAATCAGAAGAACAGCAGGGAAGGTTAAAATGCATTTGCTTGTAGCAATTTCTCTTTCTTTGAAAACATATGGTTCCAGGGGAAAGGTCTCAAAGTTAGCAGGAAAACTTGAGAAGATTTCACTTCCCCACTATACAGCATGTTATCCTGGGTCTTATGTGTGAAGCTTGTTTTGATTTTATATGAGGCAAAAGCGAGAAGTCACCAGCAGGTCAGCTGAAATTTCTATACCTTGAGAAAAAAGTCTTGATCCAGTCTGACTTGTAGACAGTGTGAGTTTCTTGTTTGTTTAACTTTCAACTCAGGATCCTCTTGCAAGCCTCACAGGAATGTGTTGTCAAGACCTTTTTGCCTTTCTGGAAGTGTTGTCTTTGGACATTTCAGAGCAAAGCACTGAAAGTTTTCTCATCACCCAGATAGTCCCATAGCAGTCCACGTGTCTTGGGAGCCACTGAGCCACTTCACTGCATACAGCTGAAGTAAACAGAACCCTTAGGTATGATGGACCTCAGTGCAAAGCCACAGACCCTGTGGGAATGAAGCACTTCAGAGAGACACATTTCAGTCTTAAAAACCTGCAGTAACCTTGGGAGAAGTTACTCACACCAACAGATAATCAGCTCAAGAGGATTTCACTTACAGGTAATGATGGTGCAACAACTTGCCTGTGCAAAAGCAAATACAAAAGGGGAAATTGTTCTCAGTCCTTTTAACCAGGTAACGGGTCTGGTCCAGTAGCCTGAATGTGGTCCACAAGTCAGGACAGTGGATTGGCAAACAGGGAGCAGGTTCACAAAGGACTAACCATTTTGTAATAAACAAATCAGAGTTCATTAACTGATTGCCTTGGGATTCAGAATGGGCCCTCATCCTCTGTGCCTCGGTTTACCTCTTTGGCCAGAGCATAATTAATGCTTCCCAAGTATCTGCTGCTGCAAATTGCTGGAAGTGTAGCTAGATCCCAAAACCTGCTGGCACTCACTGGCAGGTATGGCTCTGTGTGTGACAGGCTGTGTGACAGGCTGCTTCCCCTGCAGCACCTGGGACCCCACTTGTAATAACCAGTCTGTACAAACACTGGTGTAAAAAGTGAAGAGAAAAGCTGTTTTAGGGGCCTGATCCCAGCAAATGCTGATTTTTCTTGTCTCTCAAAATCCAGTGCTGAAACACTGACCCTCTCTGCAAGGTGAGCAGCTCTATCTGGAGTATCTTGAGAAGTTCATCCCCCTCTGATGGAAACCACCCATGGATGTGATTCTTATCTCAGTCTGGGCATGCTGTCAGTGGAGGTAAAACTAGTAAGTGATATTGTCATCAACTTGGATCTTTTTTAAGCATTGAAGTTTACCTTCATAGAAGAGAGAGCTCCTAGATTCCTTCCTCAGACAAAAATTTTTGGTTTAAAAGCTGGTATAAACTCCAAAATCGACCTTTTCTATAAGAGTTGGAAAATTAAATGGACATATTATTAATTATTATTATTATTTATCCATTAGTAAAAAACAAAATACGTAAGAAAATAATCCACACTTGAAATAACAAAACCAAAAGTATGAATGTAATAACATAAAATGACTTTGAAGTTAAATTAATTGTTTTAGAACTGGAATCCTAAACCCCATGTCTTGTTTCTACAAGAATCTCTTCATTTGATTTTGTATGACGATAGCCTGGCACTCTGAACCCTTGGGAAAAAGGTAATCTGTTTGGATACCTGCATGGAAATCTGCAGTTCTCAAAGTGTTTATCACACTATTTGTCTACAGTCCGTCATGGTGGCAGCTGGATAATAATGTTGACGTGCTTGATATTTATGTGGTGTTATTACAAATTTTGCTAACACATGCGATGTATCCTTTTCAGTATTGCAAGGATATTCTTCTAATATTGCTTGACTGTATTGCTATGTTTGTCTAAGATTTCACAGTGCAAGATGGTAAGACCTGGAAAAAATAGAGAAGAGCATGAAATTGACTCTTTCCATGTAAAATTGGCAATCAATGCCATTGCACATTTTACACAGTTGCATCTAAAGAATCAGATTCTGCTTCCAATGAAGATTTGTATGGCAGGGCCCCTGTGACACCTTCTGATATAAATGCAACTTCTTTGCTTAAGGCGAAGTGGGTATTTGTAAAAGGGCATCATTTCAGCTGTGTGCTGAGATTTAAGATGCTCCTCAAAGGCCAGGCTATGGGGTACAATGTCTTCTGCTTCATTCACAATTCCTGGTCAGTTTGATGCCACTCCTGACCCCATCTACACAACGGGAGGGCTGCTCTGCCCTGTGGTGCTTGAGGAGCAGTCGGGCACAGCCTGCTTAGCTTGGCCTGTCTGCAAAGGCATCTAGATTGCCTTTGCCATGGTAGTGACTCACTCGAGTCACCTGCTGCTCCCATTCAAAGGTTGGAGTGAGAATGGGGCTGAGCCAGGCTCTGACATCAATGGGAAGTGGTCTCAGACGGCTACGGAGACTGATTGTCTTCACTTAATCTGTGAGAAAGCAAAACCAGCTGTCATTGGGCAGTGCAGATGGGCAGCTGCGCTTTTAATCACTTGCATTAAAAAAAATATGAAAATTAATTGGAGTATAGTGTACAACTGTCCCCAGTCGTGCTTCTGAGGCTCCATCATGGCCACCTGCTGGCTTGTCCCCTCTCCAGCCCTGGCTGCAGAGGAGGATTTGTTTCCTTCTCTTTTTTAAGCTATACCCTTGATTGCACAGGAAAACTGTGCTCTTGGCCAGGGTCCAGAGTTGTAACTCTGTTGCCAGAATTTATTAACACAGCACCAACCGACCCTCTATATCACTTAATCTTTTTTCTGATCATGATTAGTACAGAGGTACCTTTGTAATGCACCAGGACAGACGTCTGATGTAATGCCAGTGCTGCTAAGGGCTTTCATTATTACTTGGGATAACCTTCAATTAAATTTTCAACAGAAAAATAGCTTTTCCTTGTGTGTGCACTGGCACTATATTCGAGTTTATGAGGTATTGAAATAAACAATATTGCTAAAAAAACCAGTCTGAGCTTAGGTAAAGCATGATTTCTCTACACCACAGTCAGCTAGATCTCCTATTTTAATAATTTATAACCATTTGAAATACAAAGAATTATAACATAATGTCCAGGTTCTGTTAATGTGTGAAAAGGGCTGTGCAGCTACCTCGAAATTTTGGTTAGGGGCTCGCAGCAAAGGAGCTACAATGGATGGGAGATGTAAAAAGTTCCTTAATGAGTAAATAAGCAGTTCTACATGCACGTGTGTGCATGTAGGTAATAAAATGGCAGAACTTTCTGTAGCTAATTTCTTATTAGCTCTTAGAAATTTTGAATGATGGCATTTCTTTTCATGAGCTTTCTTAGTTCTCTCATGAAGCACTGAAGTCTAACCTCCTGGAGTATGAAGCAATCTGAGGGTTGTCATTGCTCTACAATAGCCCAGATCAAATTAATATTGAAGGGAAGTTTGATTTCTTTTGTTGTTTTTTTTTAAATGTTCATTTGTTCCATCAGCACTCTAATCATCAGTCCTAGGCTTGTTCCACCTTTTTACATGAAGTGCACACCTGGATTCTCAAGATTATTGCATTTAGTACAGCAATATTGATGAAATTAGGTGAAACCTTTAAAAATGTACATATACCCAAAATTCACCTGGATTTCTTTCCTGTTCAGATCCCTCAAAAATGTCCTGTTTCATCATCAATTTCAAACAAATCCTTGCAATTGAAGAAATAGGCACAAAGAACTAGAGAGGGGATCTGGATGGAGGTTTTCTGGTTTTAAGTCTGAAGAGTGCAAATCTGACTTCACATATGAAGTCCGAGTGTAGTTAGGGGACCCATGCCATGATTTCAGCAGCAAGTGAATGAGGACTGAACAAATTAATTCACTGTGGCTGAATCGCAGCCTTAATTACATGCAATGTAAGGTAATGACAGTCTTGGGCTGTGACAGCAGGTTGCTGGTATTCTCACTGCTCACCTGCTGCTCATGCCTCTCCCGCAGGGAGGAAGCTCCATTTTGTTTATTCCCTCAACTGAATCATTTCATTTCAACTGTGACCAGGGCTGAGGACACAGCAGCTGATCAGGGCTCCAGGGGGTCACCCCTTGCTGGAGGAGAAGCCTGGTGGAGCCTGAGCCTTAGATGTGGGCTGGTAATGCTGCAAGGAAGCTGAGAAGCAATGCCATGGATTTCAGTAAGACATGAGAGTCATCCCTGGATCTGCACCCGCCTGAACGCCAGAGGTATTTGGATACAGAGTGAAGTTTTTATCTAACAGATGTTAACAGAAATGCTCTGACTTGTGGGGAAGGGGATTTACTCATGCTGTTTTTAATTCAGCAGTGAGAAAAGGAGGGCCTAGCTTCACTCTTTGGAACTGGCCATCACTGCCCAGGGATGTCTCTAATTTAAATGTCTGTTGGTGGCCCTGGCTGGTGCTCAGCCCTACAGCCCAGCAAGAGGTTTCCTGAGCTAGGCCTGGTAAAAATAAAGAGATTGGGATTTGGTTGTCTTTTTGTTTTGATGTGTAAATCTTTTTCTTTAATGGGCAATAATATTGTATAGGGAACTAGCGATGGATTAAAAAGAAAAGTAATGAAATAGATTCATAGAAAAAAACATGGATGTGTTAAGAGCATTTTTGTTTTGTTTCCCTTATTGCAAGCCTCTTCATGTTTCTAAGACCTTGTCTGAAATGGGCTCTTAGGCTCTGCTTGGATTATAACAGTGATGCCAACTGCTGGTGCAGATATGCTGCCACTAAATACACAATGGCTGGAGCAGCAAGTACCCACTGAAAATGCAAAGTATGGAGGGGAGAAGGGAAAGGAGCGTGCATGGGGCAGGCTGTGAAGTGTAGAGTCCAGTGGTAGTTTTTGGTGGAGTGTTTGTTTATTTTTGCTCAGGATATGAGTAAGAGAGGACTCAAATAAAAGCCACCAGAAAGTGAGGTGGTGCCAGGCAGGTGGTACAAGAAATGGTGAGGAGTCACCTGCCCACCCACAGGCAAGGATGTCAGTCATTAGCATGCAGAGAACTGTCTGCAGTGAGGCTGCTGTGGCCCCCTTTGCTGGTATCCAGCAACAAAGAGGCACACGAGGCACGTCAGCCTCCCAGGTATTTACCCACATACCTACGGCCAGGCTGTGAATTCTTCAGTTCAGCAGGAGCCAACACCCTCCTAACCCAACAGCAGTTTGGCTCAAGCGAGAGGGATGTGATCTGGGTTTTTAGTTACCAAGTCTTGCATCTAACTGAACCTCCTGCGGGGGAGAAAGGCTGATCTTAAGCTCGTAATTCCTTGTTTAGATGTGACTTAAAATAACTGGCTTTGGGGAGCAGCAGTGCCTCCACTGATCCCAGTGAGAACTGTCATCCTGCCAACACTGGCTGCAGGTCCCAGAATTAACACTGCAAATGACATCAAAGGCCCACTATCCTGCCTTCCTTATCACCCGTGAAGGACTGAATGAAAATCAAGACCAAGAGCTGCTCCAGCCCACCAAGGCCTGAAGAACCTGGCTCAGTTTTACCTTCCCTCCCTGTCTCATTGCAGCAGAAGCTGTCAGCCACTGCCTAGCTGGGCTAAGGGTCAGGGAATGCAGCTGATGAGAGGTGATCACTAAACCTGTCATGTAGACAGGCTGTTACCACAAGCAATGATGATGAAATAGGATAGAGATGCATGAACTTCTAATTTTTTTAAAATATATCTGGCTTTCTGTGAATAACTACTTGCTTGTCAGTTCAGGTCATCCGTAACTAGCTCATGCTGCCACATTTTGAAATTTTAGCTCATGGTGGAAAAATAAAAGCACGTAGGGGAGAGGTGTCACTAACAGCAAGTGATGAATCCTGGCACTGTCAGCATTTTGGATGATGTGAACACATCTCCATGCACTCAAGTAATCTGTATCATTGTTACTCATCATCATGTGTCTAACCATAACTATGCTTTTAGTTACATGGCAGCAGAAGTATGCACGTTGTTTTCCAAGTATGAAAAGGCCTTTTCCTTGTGGCTGGAGCCTCACATGCTAATTTGCCAGCCTCTAGACTTTGATCCTAGTCTAGCACAACTGCTGTAAGATCAAGGGCTGTGTTCCAGGTACCACAACAAGCGATGAAGATGATGGAGAGCAGGGGTCACAGCAGCTGAGTTGTACATGATTACAGTTCTTGCAGAAAGGGAAAATTCAGAATTTTCACAGGACCCAAACATTTAATTCAACAGGAGGATTACCTGTGTGTTGGCCTGCCCTTCCCTGGTACCAGTTTTGTTGTCCTCTTAAAAGAACTGTCATTGAAATATAACATCTTCCTCTTAAATACCAGCGGAAGTTCCCCTGCCAGCATTTCCAGCTGGCCACAGCTGGGCTACTCTGCAGCTGGCACCTCAAATGTGACTTTTTGGGAACTTAGGTTAGCCAATTCCTATGATATCATAGCATATATATATTTCCTAAACCAAGAACTGGGTTCTGTAAGCAATAAGTGTCTCTTGAAAGCCACACTGTAAGCCTCAATCTAAAAAAAAAAAAAAGAAATCTTGCAACACAAAAAATGTTAATAGCAAATCTAGGATTCATCCTTTGAACTCTGGATTCAGAGCCTGTCAAGATTTCAGACTTTGTTTATAGAAACACTGATGTCTTATTTGCTGGGATGTTTTTTTAGACGAAGACTAGTTTTCATTTTGTATTTGTCTCTGGTAAATGAAACATAAGAAAACCATGGGTTCTCCAAGGCTGACTATGAGGGCTAGAAGTACTTTGGGAATGGTGCTTTCAGCAGGCAAAAGATATTACTAAATATAATACCAAACCATTAAATAAGGGTGATGGGGTGTAATCTGTTCCACACTGCACGATTATATGTTTGCAGAATAGTACCATTGAATTTCTAAAATCAAACTTCAAGCTAGATTTTTCTCTTGCTTAAAAAAGTATCAGCTTCTTTTCATGGTGTAATGACTGTGATGTTGATTATTACCTTCAGTGCTGGGTACTGAGGAAGGGATGAATGGAGTAATAAAAAGGTATAAAGGGCTCCATGAATTGGTGTTGAAAACTGTTAAGGATAGAAATAAAGACGGATCAATTAAACAGATTTTTTCCAGGAGCTTTATCCTTTGACATAATCAGAGGAAACTTAATATTGCAATAAAGTCTGGTATCCCTTGCACTTCCTTATTTTTAAGGAAGTAATAAGGAGAGTTTAAAGCCTTTTAAAATGAGTTTATTAATAAATATTAGTTCTTAATGGTTTGTATCATGCTTTCTTTGTCTCAGATGGAACAAAGCAAATGACACTTGGTGACAGTTTTTCTAGCTGATCATAACCTAAAGGCATCCAGATTTCACACACTGATTAGTTATTCCACAAGATACTTTCAGTAGCACCATTCATTATTCACTATTACCTTTATATCATGGTAATTACAGTGTCAGCTGAGTAGTCTAATTGTCTATTACACTTAAAATCTTGAAAAAATCATGCTCTAATGTATTGTAAGAATACCGTGTGCTAAGTCAGCCCTATAGTTTGCAGACATTTCTAACATATCCATGTACTACAAAACTATTGCTCTCATTTCTTTAACGTAAGAGATGAAATAGAACTTTAAGTGTATAGTGATCTAATATTTATCTGGTCTGAGATTTGACATCCATGCATCTCGCCAAGTAATTTACAAGACTTTTATCTAGGTCTCTAGAAAACATTATTAATTTCTGCTTGTTTACATAAGAAGCAATTATTGCCATACCCTCCCCTGGTGAACAGTAATACCTTGCTTCAAGAAAAAATAATGCTGTTGCTGTGTTAACGTCCTATGCTGGAAGAAAATGGAGCTGACTCAGAGCATGCAGTCGAGCTCTCAGAACTGTCTTCCAGGAGCAAAACAGGTTATGTGAGAACATGACCTTGGTGAGCTGTGCTAATGACTGTGATTTAAAATTCCAGGCTTTTGTCTCAAGTAGAGAATTAGATGAGACAAAATGCGTTTAAAACAACACAAATAGCACTAAACAAAATGTAGATACAATTAAAAAATATTACAATTAGTAACTAGGTGATCTCTAGCTAAAGTATGTTCAGTTTTTCCCAAGCTGGCATGTGTGGAAACTTGTACTAAACCCGCAATATTTGTGAATACCTGTAGTGTGGTGGTGTCAGCTGACACCTGGCTGCATAGGAATGCAATGGTCCCAGTACTGAGCATATTGGCCCTGTAACTTAACTGGCTGGCAAAGACCAGCCCTAAATGTATTTCGTGAGTGATGTGTAGTTTGAGAGGATAAATTCATGTTCATCACCTTCTTGCCAAAGGTAATGACTATTTGGACTGGGGTTAGAACTTCTTGGCATGGGTTGTCTCAGGAAGGTCCAGCATACAGTATTCAGGAGGAAATGCTGCTTGTGTTCAAGCTGGACCACCCTTACAGGATTTAAGACTTCTTTGAATTATAGTGTTCTCCTGTGAATGTAATAGCATTTTAGTCTCCTATGGGAAAGATTTAGGGGAGCTATCCCTTAAAAATATTCCCAGCACATGCAAAGCATTGGTTGTTTCAAATTTTTACATACATTTGCATATATTCTACTTTCATTTCTTAGAAACGCTCATGTCTTTGAAATATCAGAGGAGCGAAGAGGTACAGAATGCAGTGTCTGGAAGAACACACATATGTTCCATTAGCTGATAATTAACATTTTGCAGTGATGCAGATCATGAGATGTAGCCATTCTCTTGGTGTGTTGTTAAGCAAGTGTGGTTTTAATCTTCCTCACGCATGAACTGTCTTCCTTAATCTTAATCCTTCTAATCCTTAGACCTTTCCTGTGTCAGGTGAGGGTGAATGCTCTAAGTGCTCCCAGCTACCACTGGCCTAGTTTCCCTAAACCCAGACCACCCTATATCTGAACTCAGTGTTGTATCACTTTAATCATCAAAGAGATCACATTGTCTTCAGTCATTTATGCCTTCGTAGATTTACTTCAGAATAATGCCAAGACGTAGGAGGATTATAAAATCATACTTTCATTATTCCACCTTCAGCTCTGAATTCCTGAATGAGACTGTACTCTTTAATACTCCTGCCTTTATGCTATGCATATTTTCTTTTTATTTTCTGATTGTACTTGTTACTGCAAGTTCTCAGTTCTCTATGCCTTCTAATATGTTTTCCAGTGTGTTTTCATGGTATAGAATGGAATATTAGTGTATGTAAGCATATTAGTATTTAATTTAGAATTTATTTTTCTTTGGGTTTCTTTTTTTTTTTTTAAATCAGTGATCTCTTTCTCTAGTATTTCAGTGGAATAGCCTTAAAATGTATTGAATTTTGCAATTACTATTACTGAATTATCAAATTTGGCAATTTCCTTATTTAATACACAATTCTTAAGCATATAAGCCCTAGCTGCTAGAGAAGTTCTGTTTCATTGTCTGCTGTTTCTGATACCAGATTTTCAATTCCTAAGTAATTGCTATGAAGCAAAGGAGTGTGTCCATCAGTCAAAACTTAAATAAACAAGTCATGAAGCATTGCCTTGTAGGTACCAACCAGCAGACAGCCTGGCAGTGACCAGCTCAGCCTGCAAAATCAGACACCTCTGCTACATCCCTTATTTTTTGAAGAATTCCCTAGTTCAGCTTAATGCAATCGATGGAATGGCTTCCTTTCCATATCTCTGCCAGGGGGAAGATGCTGTTCCCTCCTCTAGAAAACATACTGAAAGCCATTCTTTTGAAGTTTCACGGAATTCTTCTGGGGTAAGTCGGGCACCCACCTGAGTTATGTATTTCTCAAGCTGTCAAATATGTGGTTGTTTACCTCAGTTTTCTCAAATAACCCCAAATATCCAACTCACACAAGAGCCCAAATTTAAACTTCTGTTTTGGAAACCCTTGGCCACATTTGTTTCCTGGTTGAAGTCTTAAGACAGTAAAATGGTTTTGTTTTATGAAAACATTGCACAGTAGTTGACTAAACAAAGCCCATTAAATAAAAGCAAACTACTGGAAGCCTTTGCAGCCTTCCCCTGCTACAGCAGGAAAACACTCATATTGTTTTGGCCACTCGGTGTCACATTTCAGGATTTCTAACTGCCAGCTTTATCTGTAATAGTACTTGTTTACCATGGTTATTCAGAATTGCAGAAGAAAGCAAGTCTGTCCTGGGAAGTGTCTTTTTCCTTCCTTCTCAAATATCAGGTGCACGCAAGGTAATCCAGACAAACCTGGTGAGTCTTAACTATGGTGGTCTAAAAAGCGAAAGGGCTCTGTGCCTGGTGCTGCTTGGATGAAGAAGCAAATCTTAAATCTGTGCTGTGCCAAGGCTGGGAGGGGTGTTGGACTGGGCTGCAGCAAGCCCGATGCATCCATGCCCATGGAATAACATCTGAGCACAGGGCAAGTTGTGGAGGAGCCCAGTGTGGGCAGCCGCTGGGGCACAAGCAGTGTGGAAGGCTCAGACATGGATTTGGATCTGGGCTTGGACGTTTTTATGGTCTATTTGGTGATTAAATTGTATTTTAAGATTCTCAGGACACCACTGTCTTTGGAGCCCACAGGGATCACCTTTCTTCTGCAGGCTTGAGTCACCATTCATTGTTTGATGATTTGATTCCTCTTGGCTGCCTTTGACGCTGTCAGCTCCACTGTAATGTTTCACTGGCCTAGAAAATGACAGGCGCCTTTTTGAGCAAGAAAGTTCAAGAGCAGAAATAAATTCTATTTTTAATCCTTCTTCTCATTTTCCGTGGGTGACACAATTTCTCACAGCACAGCAGTTCCAGGGTGTGGTGGTGTCACAGAGCTTGCCTTGCAGCCTGTTTTACAGATCCTGACCTGTTTACATGCTTTCCTCTACTTGAAAGTTTCAGGTTTGGGGGTTATTGTACTACTAATACCTGAATGGCACTTTGATTTATCACAGTGGGTTGGCAACAGATCTGTGGGATGAGAAAATACAAGCTAGGAATTTAAAGAAGTACTCAAGCATTAACAAAGCTGAACTGTGTCAAGTGGTGATAAATTTTCCACTATACCCTTGATCACCTTGTTATTAATGTCATCAATCTCTCTGTAAGAAGTGGCTCTGGGCATGCCCATATGACCAGATGTTCTGCTAAATAATTAATCACTGGGTCATGTTGCCAGAGTTTACTGCTTTCCAATTTAATCTTAGCAACTTACTCATTCGTTTCTTTATTTGGAAACAAAAAGCTTCACGGATAAAAATGAGTCAAATATACTGATATGTACACGTGTACATTAGCTTGCGCTAGAAATGTCTTCCCATCTTTTAAAACAACACCCCAAAATTAACAGTTGTGAGAATGATCACTTCAGGAACACAAGCTGTTTCTGCTGCCAGAACTCACATCCCAGCTGGCTCTCCCTGCCCCTTCAGTAGTAACTCAGCCCTCTCTCCCTTTTAAGAGGGCATTTAAAAATGCCACACTACCAGGATATCTCTAGAAATAAAACATTACAATGTCAGTTTGATTGTTTAATTAAAAATTACCAGGGATACCTGTCCCTTTGTTGAACTGGTATTGTTTGTAGCTAAAGCAAAATAAGTTCTAAGCAAACAGTTTAAAAATATTATCTTCTCTTCAGTTACAATTAATTTAATTTAGACTAGCACTGTATTAACTTGTAGCATTCAATTATTTAATGAGTCATGGAGAAAGTTTGCTAATTATAGAGCCATTCATTTTTCACAGATTTGAAGGCGTACACTGACATATATTCCATCAAGACCATGAGCTTTGTTCCATCCAAACCCTTCTTTAATGGTCTCCGTTATTTCACATAAGAAGTCAATTTGATTGTAATTTAACCATATGTACTCTCCTATACTACTTAATTTTGCTCGTGTCCCTCCAGGGATTTTTAGCTGAAGGCTCTTTTATCTGTTATATCTGTGACACCGTTGGGTTTTCCCCCTCTAGCTTCTTCCCAAGAATCAGTGGGCAGCAGCCTGCTCATCAAGGATTAATGCCAGCCTTCCACACGTTTACCCATTCAGACTCTCCTCTTTCAGTGTGGTTCATGGTTTTGTTTTTATTAATTCCCCCTAGATATTAGTTAGAATTGGCCAAATATAAGATGGGCTTTGTGTTCTCTTTCCTAATGAGTCAGTTGACTGTACTTCCAAATCAGTATTTTCATAGGATCACTTGCAATTTTCCCTGCTATTTACTGCTTGCTACTCATTCTCCACTGTTGAACAAAACATATGGCAGTGTTTTTTTTTCCCCTTGACTGCATGCCTGAAACTTTTTAAAAGGGAAAACGAGAATAGTTAATGAGCTTCTCCTACTGGGAATCAAAAACCCTAACCAAACAAGCATTTATGAATACACGAGTGTCGTTAGTAGGAGCCACGAATATTTTCACTGATACTTGTCCCTGTCTGAATGCTCTAGAATGATACAGCTACTTATTTGCTGCCTTTATTTCTGTTAGTTGCCTTTCTAATGAAAATATAAATCAGATACTGTTTTAATTTCCCATCACTATGCATGGCTTGTGTAGGCAAAGTCACTGTCTCCCACAGTCACCAGAGCATGTGTCTTGTGCAGTTTAAATTTCCAATTATAAACATATATTATCCATAATTTTATTGGTGACTGTTATGTGTACTATCTATCCCCAAATTCTTTGGTTTTCCTATGGGATACCCAGCATAGACTTGTACAAGAAAATTGTTAGTGTGATACATTACACTAGTATCTTCCAAAGCCCTGCTCTGTAAAGTCTACATTTAAGCAAACGGTGTGGTAAAATCCCTGATATCGTGAAAAGCTTT
Organism: Pipra filicauda; assembly: GCF_003945595.2. Taxonomy (NCBI): domain Eukaryota; kingdom Metazoa; phylum Chordata; class Aves; order Passeriformes; family Pipridae; genus Pipra; species Pipra filicauda. Next base: position 50,569 of record NW_024104649.1, on the reverse strand, counting down.
GCCTATGCTGTATGTAAACATCAGGAACCTATGAAGAACCTCAAGAAAATAGTGAATACATGTAGGAATCCATTTAAATCAATATTTAACAACAAAGTTGTTGTTTCTGTATATGTGTGTACATTTTTAAGCCTTACGGGTCTGTAAAATTGAAGTTGCTTTATCAGTGTAGGCTGCAGTTATGTTTCACTTCTGATGCTGAGTTGAATTAGGAACCACAGGGATTGCCAGGGACCAGGCTATCCAGTCAGGGGTACTGTCTCCAGCATCCACCAGCACCAAATGATACAGGGAGAAGCTTAAGAAATGTCATTGTAGACTAGTGGATTGAACACAGTTTTGTCTTTTTAATTGTAACTCCTTAGAAATTAGTTTAAATGCTAACAAAAGAAAGTTTGAAAACCTGTTAGAATTTAATAGTTAGTTCTAAGTATTTTTGTTGTTATTTGAATGTCTTGCTCATACCTAAATTATCTTTAGATATGGAATGCACTGGACAGCTTTTTAGGACAAAAGAGATGCTCTGTGATGATTATGTGTGGTCCTGCATGCAGGAAGACCCTGGCAGGCTTGGATGGTTGGTATTGGGAGGGCAATTAAAAGTACTTCAGGTCCTTTGGTGTCTAACAGTTTGCCCACTCCCCAGTTACAGGCCTGGAGTACTAGTTTGGCTGATGTAGCTGTTATCTCCTGCAGACAAGCAGTAAGAACTGGGGGGTATCAACACCAAAGGCCTCACAGTTTTTCAAAAAACATCCCTCTGGGGTGGTATGTCACCAACAACTCCTTATTTACCCTGAAGACTGCTAGAGATACAGCCAATAGCTGGGTCTATTTGGAGTAAATACAGCTACTTACACAGCATTTGGATTTCAAATCACTCAAAAGTTCAGGCAAACTTAAACCATGCACACAGATGCACCCTCTAATAAAGGTAAGACTGAAATACAAAGTTTACAACAAATCTGTATTTGAAGTTAAACTTTCTTTGGAATCTCCTTCTCATAAAAATTGACAGTATTCAGATCTAGCAGTTTAATAAGGATCACATTTAATTTCAAGTTGTGGGCTCCATGTATTTCTCACGGTGAGGCTTTTGCCGAGGTGTTTTACCAGTCAGTCACTGGTGATTTCCCAGGAGCAAACAAGAACAGAGGGTTCAGTGTGAGATCTGACACTGAGCAGATGAGCTCTGTGCTGTCCAGTGCTTTATCTCCAATCTTCCTTTACATCAAATTGCTTTTCTAGTTTTATTCTGAACCTTCCTTGCTTTGAATGATATGTGAAAGATGGTGTGATTCTGTAATTGTGTGATTCTGTGACACAAATCTGGGACTCCTTTCCTTGTGCTAACATTCACATTGTATTTATTAACTTTATCCTGTCTCTACCAATATAAGTAAATATTTTGGCAGAAAGCCCCGTGAATTCCCTCCTGTTGCACAAATGGCCACATTTTCTATCTTTGAGAAATGAGATTCTTCTCCTTCCAAGTTTGCTTATCCTTTTCCACTTTTTCCAGTGAGTGTGAAACTGTTTTAAATATAACACTTCCATGCTCCCACCCATAATCCAGGTAGCATCACTACCTTCAGTAGCTCATGACTTTTATAGCTCAGACTACTCCTGTGGTTCCTGTTTTCCTGCTTTTCAAAGCAGTCAGTGGCCATCTCTTCCGTTCCAGTTCTAAACACTTGGAAGCGCTTTTTCCAGTCATTGAGGTGACTGACTTAGTTGGTCTTTGGATTAGAAGTATATACCCTGTTAATCTGCTCTTAGCAAGAGTGAGTATATTCCCTGCCACTCAAGTGCCCTGCCGATGACTGTAGATGCAAACAGTGCTTCTTCCTCTGAAACGTGGTGTCAGCGAGGGGCAAGGAGGTGGGACATGCCATGGGCAGTGTCACCTGCACAAAGTAACTCACTGCCCGATGACCTGTAGGTACAGCTGTGTTCAGGCTCCTGTCCCCAGCACTGCAATCCTCCTCTACTCAGACCTCGGGGCTGCTCAGCTCCAAGGGCTGTGACAGGGACACCTGACCTGCACAGTGTTCAAAACAAACCTACCCCTTGTGTCAATGCTGGCTGCCACCACTGCAAAGGCAACCCCAGCACCTGCCGTAACTAAATCTTTCCTCGGGGCTTTGGAACCTTCCTCCCATTCGTTGTTTTTGTTTTGCTTATCTTTGGCAGGTGCTCGTTTCTTTTATCTTTCACCATTGTATTACGGGCGATTAAATGGAAACCTCTAATTCTGCAGGAACATTTGCAGGGCCCGGGTAAATCAATACTGATAGAAGAGGTTCCTCAGTAATTGTTAAATAGGGACCCAGCCTCGAGCAGCACTGACCAAAACTCGCTGCAGGCGACGGCAGCTCTGATGTGAAAGGAGCGATCTTTGCTCAGTCCCGCCAGCAGAGATCCAGGTCAAGAACCTCTGCAGCAGCTGCCACGGGTAACACCGTCACTTAAAACCTCAACTTCAGGGAAGCCCAAACGGCAGCCTCGAGCCCTGGCGCTCCTGCAGCACCTCTGGACCCAAGCCGGGCAGCTGCCGAGGCACGTCCAGCGCTCTGCCGCGGTGACTTTGACCGGGGCACGTGTCACAGAGCACCCATTAACGCGCGCCGGCGGCACACAGAGCATCACCTGCCTGCGCGCAGTACCGGCGCCACCGTAGCGCCCGTCGGACAGCGGCGTTAGCGGCGGGCCCGGGGCCATTACCAGGCGCGGTGACGGAGCTGAGCAGCCCCGGGGGGGTCCCGCTCGTTCCGAACCGCGGCCGTCCCTCGGCCGCCCCGCGGGCGCGCATGCGCAGCTCGGCGAGGCCGCGGCGCTGACGCGGCGCGCGGGGGGGGCGGCCCCGACTCCGACCCCGCCCCCTCATGCCGGTTGGCTCCGCCCCCTCCGCGGTGACCTGTAGTAACCCCGCGCCGCGGGAGCCCGGCCCCGCGCGCCACTCGGCGCGGGCCAACCAGGAGGCGCCGTGGCGCATACGGGATGAGCGCGCGCGGCGGTGGCGGCGGGGGGCGGCCCGGCCGCGGCTGAGCCGGAGCGCGGGGCGCGCACTCGGGCGGAGCGGGCGGTGCCGCCGCGGAGCGTCCGCGGGGCCGGGGCCGGTGAGTGCGGGGATGCGGGGGAGCGCGGGGCCCTGCGCCCGCCGGGAGCGCGCCCGGCCGCGCCGCGCTGCGCTGCGGAGCCCCGCCGGGCCTCTCGCCGCCTCCGCGGGGGCGAGTGCGGCGGCCGTGCGGGCCGCGGCGGGGCTGGGGCGGCCCGGCGGGGGCGGCGGGCTGGGCTGCGCACCGGCAGTGCCGCCGCGCCTCCCGGCCGCGGGTAATTAGCGAGATAACAGGCGATAGCGACGGGGTGTTTTCCTTAGGCTTTTCTTTGTGTTTCGGCTCCGACGGGTGCGGGGAGCGCGGCGGGGCCGGGGGGACCGCCCGGCAGGTGCCCGGCGCGGGGGTGACACGGTTGTCCCCGCGGTGTCCCCGGACCGGGGGTCCCGGCCCGACCGCTGCTCGGGATGTGTGAGCGCGTGTGGTGTGAGAGCTGCAGGGCCGGGGGAGGCACGGGCCGGGATTTCCAGCCCCGTTCCAGTGTTGCCATTCATGTTTCCAGGGTTTCGGTGCTAGATTTAGTGTTTAGGTAGATTCCCTCCCTGGGCTCCTCCGGGAAGGGTAGCACAGGAACACCCTTCGCTCGAGGGGAGGAAAGAAAGGCTTAAAAGACTATTTCAGATAATGAAACTTCATTAAGAAGGTGAAGTTCAGTGTTTGGGACCCATATAGAATCTCTGGGAAATAAGCAAACAGTAGCTTTCAGAGAAAGTAAGACAGCGACAGAATAAAAATAGTTGTAAGGTGGCTTATAAGCACTGCTGCATTTATTTTTTAGCTTCCTGAAGAAATAAGCTTCCCAAACTGTTTAATTATTATGTACAGCAACTGATACGTAATTTTTTAAGATCAGAAATACTGCACTTTGTTTAGAAGTACCACATTCTAGAACGTGACTTTTTTTGGCCTGTGAAATGGATTTCACACCAGATGTGAAATTCTTGTATTTAAATAGCCTCACTTTCTATCCTGAAGTGCAGTTCTCAGTACGGAATTTATGAAGTGAGCAATACCAATATTTATGAGCAACACAAATGATAAATGATTTTGGGTACTTTTAAAAGTCTGATACCGGTAAAGGCAGTCATTTTTACTCAATGCATTTGGAATATTATAGAAGTGTTAAGGAGTATTTTAGTTGACGTGAAAGGTTTTTTTGTTGTTGTTATTGTTTAAGTATCATGTAAAGAAAAAGCATAAAATGAAACCAAAAAGCCTTAATGACTTTTTTGTCTGGTTACATTCTGCTGTAGATCTGGTCTTTTTCCAGAGTGGATTGGTGTCTCATTGTGCAGAAATTCATTGTGGCATATGCCTTTTTTGTTTCCTGGGGCTAAAAAGTAAAGGTCTGAAATAATAGATGCGTTATCAGCTCTTAACTATTCCCAAAGAGGAAGGTAATCATCTGGGTGTACTCTTAAGACTTTATGCTCACAACCATCTGCACCACTGTGAGAGCAAGCACTTTTCAGTATTTGACTGTCCTGTGTGCTTTGAAAAGTTAAGGAAAGATATTATGAAGTCTGGTAATTCCCCCTTGTCCTGTGGATTTATGCTTCAGGAGTGGTTGAAACTAAACACTGTAACTTACAGACCTGATTTTCTTTGTAGTTGTTCAGCATGTTTGTTGTTGTTAGTCCCTAGAAACCAAAGGTAGGTTCGCATTTAATGTTCAGTGTTGATGGCTGGCGGACAGGCTTGAGTCAGTCTGATGGAGCTGCTGATGTGTGTGGTGGAAACTTCTGAAACACATAATACAGTCAGCCTGTGGTATGCATCTGGTACCTTTTGGCTGATCAGGAAAGCAAGCTTCTTGCTAATGGATACAGAATGCCTTGGAGAGAAGCAAAATTACTGACTTAATTCTAAAATAGCCTGTGCTTGGTTCTGAAAGTTGTGCTATCTCCAAGTGTCCTGTTCCACTCAAAGTGAGGAGTGATACAATAAATCTCAGCCTCAGTTTTATTCTGTATGTGTCACAGTACTGGGATGTTTTGAGAGAGCTCTGGGTTACAGCTGTGTACAGGGGACAGACTCTCCATACCTGTGCATCTGGAGTTCTCTGGGGCTTTGAGAAAAGCACTGTTAATGTCCTAAAAAGAGGTGTCAGGACTGTGGTGTGTTGAATCTGGGTCCTCTTTTCAGAAGTGTTTGTGAGTGGTTCCCACCTTCCCTGCTGCATCTCTCTTGCTTAGAGAATCCTGATTATGTAAGAACAGTGAGTAGAGCATGCTGGTATGTGTAACTTCTCAATTTATGACACTGTTATAAAACCATAATACCTAAAAGAAATAATTTCTCAAATCAAAAGTTCTGGTTCAGCCAGAAACCGAGGAAAATCAAAATGGTATTTATTGGAAAACTAATAATCTTTGAAGAACTAGAAGAAATGTCTTCATGCTTGACCTAAAGCGTGGTGTGCTTTTGCTGAACTGGTGAGCATTTAAGCCATTGATTTCCCCAGCCCACATTCAGTGCTGATTGTAGGGCTTTTATTCTTCCTTTCTGTAGACCAGTGAATGATTTGAGCCACAGTCATACTAAAGACCCATTTTTTTTCAGTGAATTGTTGAGGCATCTGGAACAAAGTATAATCCACGTCTCAGGACAAAATGCAGAAGAGCTATGGATAAAGCATTCTTGTTCAAGGAGATCCAACTATGGAGTAAATTTGCAGAAAGTAGCAGGAAGAACTGAGTCCTGAATTGTTTAGTGATCTACATTTTCTTTTGAAATATATGTTTCAGTGGAAGAGTAACTAAACCTGTCTTGACAAATGAGCTGCTACTTGCTGCCACAATGGCAAATCCAAAGGAATAATGCAATCTGATGCTGCAATGTTATCGGACCCTAAAGACTAGATTCAGGTGCCCTGGATTCCACTGAAGCACCTTTTCTCTTCAATGGAGAAATCTAGGTGGTTTTGAAAAGCAATTCAGAGAGTTTACATATGACATGGAATCGGGAGCTGCCTGAAAGCCAGCTAATAAGAAATAGGAGACAGAAGGATTTATGTGGAATTTAGGCCATCTGAATATGGCCCTAAGATGCGACTTAGTACTACTAAGTAAGGTGTATTAACACTAAGAAGACTTGGCTTCAATTTCTATCCATTTCATCTGCTGCCGATTACTAAGCAAATTTACCATTTAAGCAGCTGTTTGAGGGTGGGGGCTTCCTGGCTTGTTCTCTGTCAGGAGTGACCTCCTGCACTGGCACAGCCTGCCTGGGGGTAGCTCTGCTGAGAGGGCTCTCGGAGTCGTGGTGGACAGCAAGCTGAGCATGGGGCAGCGTGTGCCCTGTATGAACAGGAGCACAGCCAGTAGGTGAAGGGAAGCAATTATCCCATTCCATTGGCACTCATTAGACTGCATCCAGAATACAGCATCCGGTGTTGCTCCCTGCTCTGGGACAAGGGAAATGTTGATAAACTGGAGTGAGTTAACTGGACCGCTGCCAAGATTGTCTGGAGCTTTTGCTTTGTGAGGAGAAGTAGAAGTTGAGCTTGGAGAAGAGAAGGCCTGGGGGGCCCTTCCAGAACCTGTGTGGAGGTTTTCAAGAGAATGAAGCCAGGTTCTTCGCAGTGGTGCATGGTGGGAGGACAAGAGACAGCGGGTGTGAGGGGTCTGTCTCTACAAGGCATTTTTCACCCTGAGGTTTGTCAGGTGGTGAGACTTGCTATCCAGAGAGCTTGTGCAGATTCCTTCTATGGAGGTTTTCAAAATTCAACTGGATAAAGCCATGAGAAAGCAGGTCTGATCTCACTTTGAGCTTGAAGTTGAACCAGAGTCCTCCTACTGTCCTTTCCTACTTGAATTGTCCCGTGGCTCTGTTAAGTTTGTGCCAACAGAGCAGTCGCAGTGGAAGGTTCTGAGCCAGCTTATTTAGGACTGCATGTGTTCTGGCAGTGCAGGTTTACACATCAAACTTGGAGGAGTATAGGAAGCACTCAAGCCAATCTTAAGCAGTTCCCAAATGGCAGGACTTTATTTGTGTAATTATGCAGTTAGAGTTGGAAGAACCTGCTCTTCATCCTGAGGGCCTGGTCTACATCGGTGTTTGCCGTGTAGTAAGGCTTGAAGGGCTGTCAAAGTATTCAGTACTCAGCTTTGAGATACAGTTTGGGATCTAATGATTCTGAGTCTGGTGAAGGAAATCCCCTGGACAAGGCCATATCCTAACCACACCTTCTGAATGGCTATTCCAAAATACCACTCTGTGGGGGGGAAAATAGCGCAACTCTCTGAAGGAAGCTCAAATCTTACTGTGTATTACCTTTTAAATGAATTAGAGAAAAGTTGTTCAAAATTCAAACTGTTTTTAAAATCAACTTGATACAAAACTTGCAAGAGTCTTTTACTGATCCTTGGGAGGGAATTACCCACCTGTCCTCTCATTCCTTAAGTGAGCCTGCAGCTCACGGGAAGTCAAGGTGCTGATTTAGTGCCTGTAATCCCGGAGGAGGAGGTGGCAATTTGTCACCGCGTGAGCATTGGGAAGTTGTCTTTCCTTCAGTGTTCCTGAGTCTTGTTAATTATGAAAATGTGCTAGTTAATTACAGTATCTGAAGTGGGACAAGCTGGCTTCTCAGTTCTGTGAGTTTCCTGAAAAGCAGGGAAGATAAGATTATTGAAATTATTGACTTAGCTTTTCATTAATAGTGAAAACAGCAATAACAAACTGCAAGCCTTCTCCCATTTTACTATAAAATTGGAAATCTGGTGGTTTGTTTTTTAGGAACTACGTAAATATCCTTACCCTGAATGCTTCTATCTACTGGATGAAACCAGTATGAGACCTGGAAGGGGAAAGTAGATAATAAATATTAGAAGTGACTTGCTGAAGATGAAGCAGCAGAATAGCAGTAGTCCTGCACTCCCAGCTCCAGTTTCCCACCTATTTGCTGTTTTACATTGCTGTCTGTGTGGAACATTCTCTCCTCCTGTGATAAACTCCTAAGGATACTTTGAACTGAAAGCTATGTAAAAATACTTTATCTACACCTTTAGAGGAAAGACTTCTGCCTTTCCCTTACTGCTCTCCAGGACAGGGAATGGAATGTGCCTCGTTTTGTTCAGGTTGGCTGCTGAGACATGCAAGAAACCTGGACCATGCTCAGGAAGGTTTTTCCTGGGTGCTTTGCTTCTTGAGCAATTAGTGCAGTGTCGTACATCAGTGTGCATGATGACACAACGTTTATTGGATCAGACATGCAGAATGATTTCTACCAACCAAAGTTTTAAGACTGTATGAGAAGGTGATTTGTGAAACAGTGTCGTCCACAGTTGTTTCACCACACCATTATTAAAGTCTACGTTTATGGGCTTATTCTGTGAGAACCTGTGAAAAATGTGGAACATCTAAGGTTAGCTTGTAGAATTTAGATGTGTTTGGTAAAGAGGTGTCTGTAGTCAGTTTTAACTGTGTGGGTATGGAGAAGGACAGAAGGGAACAGGAGAAGCAGGAGGTGATGGCTTTGCAGGAGGATTTAAGTAGTTACGTGGAGAGATGCATCTGCTTTTTATGTCTGCAGATTTTGTAAGGATTTGTATGTTTGTGAGTGCTGAAGAGGAGAGAGGTGAGGCAGCAGGCATAGGGGGGAGACAGTGTTCTCAGTAATGCTGGGGCAGGGAGTCTGTGTGGCAAACTGGGTTTGGTCTGTTCCACAGCAGAAAGTCCACAAATGGCTCATCAAGCCGTGCTGACAGAACCTTCCAGGCTTTTATTGCTGCACTTTGATTGTCTTGATGAAGTACTGCTGCCCTGTATTGTTCTAGGGAAACTGTAAATAGAGAAATGATTTTCCTAATGGACAGCTTTGAGATGCTTAGAAAATATTTTCCAGTTCAGCAGTGCTGAAAACCGTGTGGATTTTACTTTTTCCCCCTCCTTGAGGAGGAAGATGCTTATGGAGATTTTTATGTACTTCTTTTGCAAGCTGCACAAATAGCTTAACCTGGTAACGTCCAGTACTTTAAAGAACAAGGTACAAGTCCACTTCCCAATAGGTGCAGCAGGGCTGTGAGCTGGTGTGTCAGCCACCAAGCCAGGGCTGTTAGTGGGTGTGAGGGTTTTTGATTAGGAATGCTAACTAAAATAGACATTTAAAAAAATCTGCCATTGACCAGAAAATTAAGTTTTAGTTAAGAAAAAAAATAATCTTCTGCCCAAATCCTGTGTTATGCATTCACAAATGCAGTTGTGGCCAGGTCCAGGGTGTGAAAGAACTGAGAGATGTACTAACCTGACTTCTTTTTGTGCATCTGTCAATGTGTATACATCTAAGAGTTTGAGTACAGTGGTTGAAACTGCATATATTTTAATTATATCATTAGCTTAATATTTCATGACTTTTTTGGAGATTTCTTAAAAGGCAAGATGTATTTCTCTTGGTGTTTAAAATGTTGGAGGCTCATGAAACTGATGAAATATTTATATTCTTTCAAAAATAGGTAATAGTCTATTCTAGACTTCCAACTTGTCAGCTTGTATTAATCTAATATGAACATCTGCATAACACAGACAAAATAATTTTGCCCAAGAATATTCACAAAATTCCTACAAATGCTGTTGGTACTGTGGCACTTCTCTTTTTTGAAAAGGTCAGTGTTCTTGAAACTTAGCAGCGAAGGCTCTACCCAGCCAGGTAACTCAGTTTTGGTCGTGTTTATATAACGAGTATAAGGGTGTGTTTGTTTTCCCTGAACAGAAAAACAGGCTTCCCTTCTACCAAAACCTCCGCCTACCTATGCAATGTTTGTCTGCTAATTCTGAACTACTGACTTGAATTACCTCCTGTGCTGACTTAGTTTGTTCCTCGCCTTCGTCCCATCCAGTCCATATCTGTGGGTACTGGATATTGTCCTCTGATTTCCAACACCTGTAAGTTTTAAGGGCACATAAGGACTTGGAGCTGAGAACCACACTTCTATAAGGCTTCTTCACACAGAATAAAATGGCCTCTAATTTAATGAGATCTTGTTTCATGTTTGTTTTGTGTTATGCAATTGTTGAGCATGTTCATAACTGATCCTGCCTTGCTTTACTTATGAAAGAGAGAATAATAAAAGGAGAGAAAAGGATATTTTTTTCCAGTGTGATGGAGGAGAGAGGTTGTCCTGACACTGTTACTTCTAAGGCTAGAAAACAGAATGATGACTCAAATGAGCAGAGTAGACTTGTTTATGCCATGCTTAAGTAAATTCTAGTGCTGGATTTTGAACAAAGGAGTAATTTTTCCCCAAGCAGTATTGATATAAAACCTTGATCAAGTAGCTCTTTAGGAAAGCACTGAATTTGAAATGTTTTCTTTTTCCTTGGCCATTTCTTTCTTTTCTAATATTGTATTCCCCACTGTCCCTAGAATTTTAGAGCAGCCAAGAGAAATAAAAACCTTATAAAGTGGTTTGCAGTGAAACATCCTGTTAGTTTTTCTGTAGCTCAACGATTTGTGTGACTTCCCATTGGTCATCCCCCACTTGTTGTTGTTTTAAAAGCGCTGTCTGCCCATAAATACATGGAGGAATGAGGCTGAAACATTAACAGCTGAAACCTGCTTCTGTGGTAGCCTTCCCCAGCCTTCATCAAGTGCTTAACTGGGGAACTGTTTTGCTGTGGCTTCCAGGTGATGTTCCTTTTGGCAACTTGGCATTTATAGTGTCATGTTTGTATCCATAGGAAACGTTTGTCGAAGTCCTGTTTTTACAGATTTTGCAGCATTCCTTGTGTCTTATAAATCAGTTTAGTGTGAGTCTTTTTGAAATCTGGAGTTACATAAGCCAAGTATTCTTTAGCATTAAGTTCTGAAAAATATTAGGTGAGAGGCAGTTTTTGGCCATTGCAGTACAGTTGGGGTTTATGTTCAAATACAACTAAGCAAAGTATTTCTGCTTAAGCAAAGTATTTCTGTTAAACCAGCTTAGGGGTCAGGCGTAGTTATCTGTAAACCTGGGTGTTTTGGAGAAGGGGTTTCACAGACACTGCTGTAAGCTGTCTAAGAAACAGACAACTATGTTTTTGAGAATAGATTTATTACCAAAAGTGAAAATTGCACATTCCCAAAACTTTGAATGAGTGAATTTCGTTTCTCTCTTTCTATTTGTGCTCAGAAAAGGCTCTACAAGTTATTTTCTGCATTTACATGGTTGCTGGAGTGAAGTACTGCTTTCGATATGTCTGGCTTAGTCCTTGCAGAGAGTTCAGTCTGCAAAGTACGTAACTCCCGGGGAGTGTTGGCTTGAGGCAACACTTCCTGGGGCTGTGATTTTTATAAATTGCATTCCTCTTGGTCTTTCTGTGTGGCTTCAGGGGGAACTCTTCATTATTTTGAGAGTGAACATTAGGTAAGTCTGAAGCATGCATGTGGACTTGGGAGCAGTAGTCTTTCCTTAAAAAGGTAGTGGTCCTTTCTGAAGGATTCGTGACTTCCATCGCAGGTCAGAGGAGAGGAGTTGCTCCTGTTCTGGAGTTTCAGTCGCCACAGTGGAAAGTGGGGTGTGAGAAAAGCAGATATTCTTGTGGGAACTTTTTCATTAAATTTTTTTTTGGTAGTAAATCCCTGTAGATGACTGGACACAATGATGATGTTTAAAAAAATAACAATAACAAAAAAAAGATTACAAAACCAAACAAATTTCCCCCCAAAACCACCTAATCTAAAACAAACAAACAAAACCGCAAAAAAGGCAAAAAAACCCAAACCAAAACAAAGACAAAAAAAATCCCCACAAAATCACAAAACCAACCAAAAAAAACCCACCAAAACCAGAAAACCCACACTAAAAACCCAAGGAATCGAAACCCAAAAATGTATTCATCCTTCAAAAGAAAGTGTATTGAAAATGTCAGCAGCTTGGCCTTTCAAACTAAATGGTGAAACATCCCACTTTATCACCTTGATAGCTTTGGTCATGCTGTGGATATCCTTTTTCCTTTGAGATATAAAATTCCTGTTGCACATATTGTTCATCTGATTGATTGTTTTCCTTGTGAAGAGCTTCTGTAAAGACGTGGAATTTTCACACTTTTTCTGGTGAGGTCTCGATCTCCATTTTGTTCTCTCAGATTTGCTTTGTTGCCCGAATGTATTCATCTGCTGCTTATTCTTTAAGAGCTTCTGGTTTAAGGTTGTGGTATCTAGTCGTCAAGATTTGAACCAAACTGCCGGTTTTTGATGTTAATCAGTAGTTATAGGTAGGCAGTTACAATTAAGCAACTGCATTGTGAAACTTGTAGAGACTTGTAGGCTTGGCTCATGTTCTGCTTTCAGGAAAGGGGAACACAATCCCAAGATGAATGGGCTGTTTGGACAAGAGCCACTAGGAGTGAAGTGAGCAGGACTGAGCAGGAGCTCAGGGAAAGGTAATTCTGGCAGGGGAGATCACGACCACCCACCCATTGACCAACTACTCAGAACAGACTCTTGACTCAAATGGAGGGAAGAGCTGCATATGCAGACTAATTAGCACAAGAAGCAAGAGATACAATTAACAAATAAGGGTTTGAGTACTAATTATTGAAAAAGCTATGTAATTTGTAACCAGTGAAAACTGATGCCTTTGTTTAAATGTAGAAGTGTACAGTTTGACTGACTTTGTGGGTTACATCAACCTCCCTACTTTGCATGAACTAGACTAAACAAATAAAATACTTCATCTTGGTGTATGAATTGAGTCTGCACGCCAGGTAGGGAGCCCGTGTTAGGGACAACAGTTATCCCTAACAAAAGCACATCAAACAGAGAAGAAATGTTACAGAAAGAAGGCAAAGAAAATATAAATACATGTGCTTACCAGATTTTGGACCTGACCACCTGGTATTTTTTAAAAGATGAATACAGGGTAATGGGTAATTTTTACTGTGACACTGCATATGAACTCAATCTAAATGAGAACACTCTTATGCATGTATAGCTTCTGCTGGGGAAAAAAAACCCAGAAGCAGCCTCACTGCTAAAAATTTGTGGGGTTGTTGTGTTAGATATTTTTGTTCTGATCTGACAAATACATGACTAGGATACAGCACAAACCACATTGAATGTATGGCATCAGAATATCTATTTTTGTTTTCTTTTCTAAGAAACAAACAAACCAGAATTGTTTATGCCTTAGCATTTCAGATTTCCCAGAAATTGGAGAAGTGATCTTAGGCTGTTTTGTAGTAGAAAATAGCATATAAACCATTCTGGCCAGTCCCTTCGATTCAGATGGAAAGCAGAGTCTGCCTCCCAGTGGAAGTACTTAGGAGGATTGACTTAAAGGAGTGGAAAGTGATTGTAGGAATTTGGGGAGTGCTGAAGTGGCATGATAAGTAGGCAGTTACTCCCCTTCTTCAGTAGCCAAAGGCTGGGAATAACGGTGAAGCTTCTGGCTTATTTTTATGCAGATTTTTTTTTCATACTGTATATACAGTGCTATTAGTGTTCTTATTTAAGTATAATTTGTATCTGTGGTTTAAAAATCTAGCAGTATGCCAGGGAAATTGGTGGGATTTTCTCTCTCTGTCAGTTAATTTGTAGATACCAAAGTTCCTCTGAGGTCTTCTCCAGTAGTAAGGTACTTTATCCATTAATTTCTTTGTTTCTCTGACACAAACGTGAAAACATTGAATTTAGTTTGGCATTGAATACATCTCTTATATGCTCTAAGACCTCCTTATAAAAAGGAGTGGAAGCAGCATATTGACAGTATCTGATGAAGTGTCTGAAACAAGCAAGACACTTGTTTGCCATGAAGCAGTAGTATGTAGTAGGAGGAGGAGATAAAAGATGTAGCAGCACAGGACGGTGTTCTGGCATAGCCATTACTTTGTTCCATGACTCTGAGTAAATGTTTTTAGCACACTGTTTTCATCTTGGGAAGTGCTTTCAGGTTCGCTGACGACAGTTATTACCTTAGAGCTGTCTTTTATTGTTCTTATTAATAGAAGATGTACTTGTCAATCCATTAAATATTTCAACTGTCTTGTATAAGGTAAAAAAATTACTTAAGGAAAATAAGTTTTTAAATGTTTTGAATAGAAAAAAATCTAAGATGCAGGATTGCAATGCGGTTTTCATTTTCAGTTGATTTTATTGAATGGGTATTTGTGTTGTTGGTGAAGGTAACTTTAGAAGTGCCTGTTTTAAGTGTTGCTCCTGGAGCTCATCAGTGCTGAACTCATTTTGATTTAGTTTTATTTTTCACCTGTAACAAAGGTTTAAACTTAAATTTATAACCTGTGCAGTCAGACTGTGCATAGAAGGTCCTGTAGGGGCTTTTTTTGAAAAATAAAGCTGTTTGTCTGCTTTATGATTTCACTTTAGCTTTTAGGTTCTCAGAAATATTACTGTCTTTGTTTTGTTAGAAAGCAGAGGATAGATGTACAAACCTGAGCCTCTTGCTGTCCTGCACCATGTAGTGATATTTCATACAGAAGGGGTTGGAAGTATGTAGAAGAGATTGATGTCAAATAGTTTTTAACACCCACTTACCATTACCTTTTTAAAAATAACTGGATATACAAAGGATCCATTTGAGAGAAAGTGCAGGTCTTTGCCTCCAAGAAATGTCAGCTCCTTCAGCCTACTTTAGTTCTTTGTTACCACATTTGCCTCCCTGTTGTCTGCCCCCACTAGGTGTGATTTCCCCCCCCCCCCCCAAAGTAAATGAGCCTACTAAGAGGAAAAAAACCCCTTTCCTAGATAATAAAACTTTTTGTCTCAAAATTTAGCTGAAAGAGTAGAAAGTATCTCTCTGGGGTAAAGGACTTGTTTGGTTTATGTTATTCCTACTGTTATAGTATCTTGGTGTTTAACAATTACATAACAATTTTATCCTGACAGCATGCCTTCTGGCTGCCTCCAAAGGAAATAGGAGTATCATTTTACAAACACTGACATGTGAAGAACATAAATTCAACCTGTCTGTCTTTATAGGAATGTTTATTAGCCTTCATCCAGAATTTAAAGGTATTTAGGTTTGTACTAGTTGCAACTCCCAACGGTGAGCTCCAGAAAAAGTAAGTAGAGGGATCATTAGTAGGGAGAGCAGGAAGTTAATCCTCCAGTCCACAGCTCTTCTCTGATCCCACAGTGCACTGCTGACAACGAGTCACAAGGCGTTCTGCTGTCGGTCTGTGCTGATCTCTGGTCTTCTGCGGTTTGATTTGCAGTACGATTGCCAGTCTCCTTCCCTCTCCTCCTCCAGTTGTGCTTTGGCATTAACTCCTATTCATGGTTACTCAGTTTGAGATAACAGAAGAATAACTTCTTTTGTAGTGCTAATTTTCTGTTGATTTAGGTGGCTGGAGTGACTCACCCTAGGCTCGAGTAAGTACCAGTGTTGATACAAAGGAAAATCCACTGTTCTACCCTGAGAAGGAGAGGGTTTAAACTGGATCAGCAAGCTAATCTGACTCATTCCTAGCCACATAGGCACTTGTGTGTTGGTACAATGGAGGGAAAGAGCTGAATTACACTTGAGAGATGAACAGTCTGTTTTTATTAGCGGCCCAGTTAAACCTTCTTGAGCCAAACTGAAATCACACCCTCAGGCTGTGCAGTTCGTGGCCAACCTTTGCTGCCCCAGCGGTTTGCTAAACTCTTACCTTGGAAACTGGCTCGTTCCAGGTCATGCTGTCCCTTTCCTGATGGTCTGTGTGTGCCTTCTTGTGCTTTTCAGAAACACACTCGTGCACAGAAGAGAGTTAAGTTGTGGATTTGGTTGTGCTGATGCCTTTTGGGGGGCGAGTTGTGGGAGCAGAAGTGCTGAGGTGGCTCCAGCAATCTGCCAGTGCCTGTTTGTGTTCCACAGAAGAGCAATAGGAAGCTTTTAAAGAGCCTGAGAATTCACCCAGGGTTGTGAAAGAGATGGGTCAGAGCTGGAGGCTAGAGGTGATCTGAATAAGGTAGCTCAGAATTACCCTAGATATGCTTGCAGAGAGTAGTTATTCACAGGACCCTGTGAGCAGTCCAGGGCAGCAGCTCTCTGGGGATACAGGAGGTGGTGGGAGGAGAGGCTTGAGGAAGCAGTGGGGAGTTAATTGGGGAGCTGAGGTGTGTCCTTGTGCTCACTCTGCTGTCGCTTCAAATTCGGGAAGATGTGCTGAGCACCAGCTCCTCTCCAGGGATCCAAGGCATCCATTTCCACCATTCAGCTGGGCTTGTTGGGATTTCCATCCTCTCAGTTTCAAGAAATGTGTGAAGACACTTCTGCTGTAGCTGTGAGGAACATCTGTTTTCAGATATAACTGTGTCTTAAATCCATATTGCAAAAGAGATCTTCTGCTTAGATGGGTCCATGTTTAGGATTCTTCTGTGCACCATTCATCACCTCAGGCTCTACCTTGCTTCTTAGTCCAGGGAATTTGTGAGGCATAGACTTGGTTTTGTTTAATTAGTATGTGTGAAATCAAGGAAGTCGAATGAGGCACTGAACGCATTGGTGTTCACCTCAAGCAGCAAGTAGTACATCCACTGAAACTGGAAAATATTATATCTGTATGAACTGAGTAGCTGTGTAAATAATAATGTTTGCACAAAGGTAATAGGTACAAAATGTTTACATTTGCTGCGTATTTTAGATGTGAATTGCTGGCACAGGTCAAGACTTCCTTCTGCAAAGGGCAATAAATAAAACTTTGTATAGTAGAGCATAGTCAATAAATGCAATGATTAGTACTTTATTTAGTCTTTTTATAAAGTGTTCAGGAATATTTTTTACTTGGGCTGAAATGTGTTCTCTGTGTAGGCAGATAAACAAAGATAGGTACATTTGTTCTTGTTTGTTTTTTTTTTTTTTACCCCTAATGGTAGAACCAGTGTACACTGAAAGCCACTGGGGAATTAGAATTTGTCAGGGAGGCAAGTACCATGAGCTACTGAGTTTAACTAATGCGCTTCCAGCCACCCTGATCGTACAGGACTTGAGTCTGAGCCATGGCTGTGTTAAAGTTGGCTTTACTGAACTTGGAGGTTGTAGGTCTACACTCTCCGAGGTGATACAGTGCAGTATCAGATGAGGAAAAGGCTTTATTTATTACATAATAAAAGTGAAAGAATGGAGGATATGTTTTATAATTGCCATATTTAATGGGGATTTTCCATTTTTAGATTTCATGCAGTTGCCTGTGACAGCTCCTGTTGAGTAAACTGAGACGGGAACATCTTGTATCGCCTGTTGTACCTGTACCTGCCACCATGAGAAGTTGCATAAGGTTTCTTTTTATTGTTAATTCATGCTTTTATTGTAGTGTAATTGTTATAAGCAGGCCAATTAGTAAACACATTCCTTTAAGGATTTTTTTTTTTCTCATCTAACATAAGTTTGTTTCTAAAACTAAAGGGTATAACAGTATTAGTATAAGTAGTATATCAGGCCAAATCACTGATTATGTATTAAGCAGGATCTGTCCTGAAAAGAGCTGGTTTACTTCTCCAGACTCATTCATGAGTGTGCTGATTGCTGCTTCTCAGTTTGCTCTTGAAAAAAAATTGTGTACATTTTTAACTTGTAGTCTTGCTCTTTCCCGTTTGGTGACAGCTTCATGAAACAGAGTTCCATGTAACCAAACAGCTATTGTGGAATCATTTGCTTGCAGAGTTTTTCTATAGGTTGTATTCTTGCATAAGTTAGCAGCTCTTCCCTCCAGGATTTAACCTCCCAACTTTTCCTGCGTCACTACTCAGGGTTTGAGCACTGATTTTTCAAAAACCCCAGCAGGACTGTGTGAAACCAGGATGGATGCATGTTCTGTAAGCACCTGAGTGTTTACAGCTAATCTGCAGACTGAACCACTTAGTTAGAATATTACCACGTCAGGTATTTTTATTTGTCAGTGGTTTTATTTGTCAGCAGGAGCTACCTAAGAACAAAACTTATGCACTGTAAAGGCAGTGGACTTTCTCACTGGGTCATAGTCTAAAACTTGCAAAAACTGCTTAGGCTCATGTCCTCTGCTTTCCATTCCCTGGCTGAAAATGTTAGGTTTACTTACCCTCTTTTTATGGTCAAAAGCAGTCATATACTTCCAAAATTAATAAGGTGACAACAAATTGTTCTTAAATGAAATTGTAAAGCCCTGTATAGTATTTCACTAAACCTTTCAGAGGTTTTTTTTGTTGTTGTTGTTTGATGGCGCTTTTTTTAAAGGCGGAATGTTAAACAGTCAACAGTGCATCTCTTTTAAGCCTTTCAAATCTGATAAACCCCTGAAAATTTACTAAAACTTTTAATTTTCATGTTAGTTCTGCAAATTGATTATTTATAATGTATTTTCATTTTGAGTTTTTAGAATACCATACAGTAAAGGTTTGAAATAACAGTTGTTACAAGTGTTTGCTTTTGCATTTTTCTCTGTATCTTAATGGAAATAATCTTTTTCTTTTAAATTGTCATTAAAAATGGAAGGTTTTTTTTGAGATTAAATGACCTTTTATTTAAAAAAACCCAAACCAAACAAAACCAAACCACTGTCAAGTTCAACTGCATTGGTTTTGCTTGCAGTAAAATATAATTGTCTTACAGCTAGAACTCCAGTCTCACATTAGGGTGGAGTTTTGCTTCTATGTTGTCATCAAAATGAATTTTTTATTGCATGCTTAGTGATCCATTTAGCTGACTTTAGTGTTCTTCTACTGGGAATGGCAATGATAAATCTGTTGGGGATGAAGGTATTTTAAACTGATCTCTTTTTCTTACCTGGTATTTTTCTGTTTAACAACATATCAAACAAATAAACAAAATGGTAAATTAAAATGCATCTTCTGTTCTTCAGTTATACAAGGAAAGAGGTGGAGTCTTTTCATTGCCCCCAAGGAACTTCCTTTGTGTCATGGCTCAGGTCTCCTTAGAACAATCACCCTACAAAGATACTGGAGTTTATCCTTCTGATGAGACTATTATATTTTTCTTGCTTGTTCAGAAAGGGACTGCACTTTTCCAACTTCCAATTACAACAGTAATTACAATTAGTTAAAAGTGTAGATGCTCTGCAAATATCATAGTCTGAAATCCATTGCCAAATTGTCAACACTGGCACGGGAGTGCTCTCTTGCTAAAGGTTGCTATCTCCTAATTATAAGACTTTGAAGGAAGAAAAATGGAGTCTTACGTGGCCTTTAAGGCAAGAAACTGCATGTGCAAAAGATAGTTTTTAATCTCAAAAAAACTGCATTTTAAATGAAAAAACTCTTGCGAGTGTTAATTTTTAAAAGAAATTGTTTGCAATAAGTGACTTGTGATAGCCTCACTTTTCTGAAGGAGGAGCTGAAATAATTAGCAATTTACTCAGGGTAAAAGATGTACATAAGAGCAGAGTTCTAGAACTGGGTGCTTACTTTTCTGAGCCAGGGTGACATTTCAAAACATTTCCCTCAAGTCTGTCCTGTTGTAGTGTTCCTTAGACCCTTTCTTGCAATGCAGCCTTTTATGAACGGGTGGGCCTAGCACAATTTATGTTTGCAATTCAAAGCCAACATTTCCAGGTTTGGGGGTTATATGCAAGGCCTTGGGTAAGCCAGAAGAAAGAGCTTGACATGAGACCTTGATGTGGTTATTTTAGAAATGGTGAAAAAGGTTCCTCTCTCCTTCTGAGGCAGGAATAAAGCTGTTAGGATAACTGCAAAATCAAATGACAGGCTGCTATTCCAGAAGGGCTCAGTGTCTCTCTAACCAAGGAAAGATATGAAACTTAGAATATTTTTAGACAGGCTTGACTGTCAGACAAGGAATTTCTTTGGAGAAAAGTTTTCCTAAAGGTATTAAATGAGTTGCTTTAGGTTTTTCTTTATAACAGTGTTTGGTTATATTCTCTTTCTGCTTTGTAGGCAGAGAATTCTCCAGCTTTATAAGGAGAAAAAAGATGTGCCCCTTCTGAACTGGGCCAGACAAAATTATAGGGCAATGTACAGTTTTTGAAAAATGGGTAAACTTTTGCTGTGTGAACTTTGGATTAGCTTTAAAACATCTTGTTCTATGTTGCTATCAACAACAGCACAGTTTTTTCTGGGTAGCAGTAGCTTATTGGCTGGCTCATGATTATTTTCCTTAAGTATCCTTCTGTGGCCGACTAAGAACATAAGTCTATTCAAATGATTACTGAGTTTGCCCTTTAGCCTATTTAAGTTTGTTTTTTTTTTAATTTGTCATTGCTTTTTGCCTTTGATCTGAAAATTAAAATACATACACTTCCTTTTTTTTAAATCCCTTTTTCCCCCCTGCTGCTTGTTGCAGTAAGTCCCTACTGTGAAGAGCTCCTATGGTTTGGGTGTGCATCTGTGGGTGCTCTGCAGGCTCTGATGTTGCTTGGTTCCTTCAAACTGCCTGTAACGAGGCAATGTTAACAATGAGGTTACAGCAGCTTGTTAGGGAAGAAGATGGTGAAATATTTTTGCTTGGAGTTTTAAGAAATTGTATATTTTAGGGAAAGGTGGAATTAATCTCATGCTACAAAGGAAGGGTGTTGGGTTGATCTGTTCCCAAAAGGACCTACAGATCTAAGACTAATGAAGCAAGGTTTCTTTTCATTACTACTGAAGGATCTTACATGACTTAAACATTACTTCTTCAACTCAAATTTCTTTTCTTTAGGGTTTTTGGAGAGTTAGTGGGCAAAGAGTCAATGAACGTAAGACATCACAGATTAATATATCTTACAAATGAAAGTTTACTTAATTTAGTATTATCAAAAGCTCTGCATCTTATGTATATATCTTTATTAGCTGCTCGATTTATGGTATTAATAAGTTCTATCCATACCCTTGAGAAGTTACCTGAGTGAAATGCATTTGCAGTTCATTTTGTTTTATGTGCAAAACACTGATTTTAATAACTGGTGTCTCATTCGCTGTTGCATAAATTCATCCTCAGCCATTTTGGCAAGTGTCCCGGTTTTCCATAAGGTTTTAAATGGTTTTGTTGATTTGGGTTTTTTTAATCTTTTAGATAGATGGCACCATTTCTTGACTCAACAATAGAGTACATTAGAAAGTAGTATCATCACTGTGGTCATTGGATATGATAAATGATGCTTTTAAAAAAGTCAAAGTGAATATCCTGGCATCATTGGGGACCCTGTGAAAAGTTACATGTCTCTTCATAGTGCTGGTGTTAAGGAATTTGGGGGTATTTCTAAGCTATTTTCCAGTATTTACCAAATATAAGTTAACTCATTGTCATGTTTATTGATATAACAAGTGTGCCCATTGCCTACTGGTTCTGAGACTGAAGTCGTGGGACCGATCGGAGGTCTCTAGGAATAAAAGAACCAGCAAAGTTCTGTCACATACAGGGCTTTCCTTCTCTTATGTAAGTGTCCCAGTGTGTCTAATCACATCCTCAGTGGTTGGGGTTCCCATGTGCAGAGAGCAGTGTCATTGCTTGTGTTCTTAAGGCTTGTTTGGAGGCTGATTTACAGTCATGTAAAGATGGCTAATGAAAATACACATGTAGGTATGCTGATGTGGTTGGAGAGAGTCTTTTAAACTGTATAATCACATAACATTTTCAGAGAAATGTATCCCATTCACATGTCATTCTATTACAGTCTGCTAAATGGGAATGGAAAAGTTTTTCCTCATGTATCAATGTCTTGTTTCATTTGTATTATGGATTAAGACTTGTAGCATAATTTCTGCATAAAAAGACCTACTGGGATGTGGATTGTAATATTATGTTTGAAAATAACCCCCTGCCAATGGTGATAGTTTACCACTTACCTTTTCTTTTCTCTTTTCAGATCTCTTTGGATCCCTGTGTAGTTGATTCATGTTTCCAAACTCTTTCTTGGAACCTTCACAAGCAGCCAAAATGAAGTTGAAGCATAACATCAACCCCGTTCTTTTACAGTTGATAAACTTTATAATTTTGATGTACACCCTTGTAACATACATTCCATGGTACATACTTTCAGGATCAAAGCAGGCTATAGAAAAAGCCAAGCAGGTTAAAGCCAGACCTGTGAATAACAAGGCTGGGGGTGCTTACAGATCTGTTAACAGCCTACATTGCTTAGCTTCAGTTTTATATCCTGGGTGTGATACACTTGACAAAGTTTTTAAATATGCGAAGACTAAATTTAAGGACAAAAAACTCTTGGGAACACGTGAAATCCTGAAAGAGGAAGATGAAATCCAACCATCGGGAAAAGTTTTTAAAAAGGTAGGTCTTTCTGCAGTGTGCCTTGAAGAATTTTTGTCAGAATGTGTTTACTTTCTTGTGCAGCACTTCTAGTCCCGTAAAACAAAGCCGGGCAAAAAATAAATTTCTCTACTTAGATTGAATAGTTTTGAAAAGAGTTAAATTATCTAATTCCCGATCTCTCATTACTTGGCATTCAAAACAAATCTAAACCTTCTTTTTGCATTCTTGAGTAGATATCCTTTTTTTATGGTTTCATCCAAAGAAAAAGCACAAATATGTTTTAAGTATTTGTCTTTAATATTCAGGTGATGATGCAAGTAGCTTTAAAGGTTGCTTTTTAGGTGAATTAAAAAAAGTCTCCCTTTGTATTATTCTGAACTATAATCAGCTAAATATTGAAAAATTACTAGATGCCTATGCTCAGATTTGCCATTCCAGTAAACTCAGTTATAACTTGTTCTACAGCAAATTCAAGACTTAAATGAAGTTTTTTTGGGAAAGGATTTCACAGATTTTATTGGAAGAGTCTTTTTTTGTCTTTTTTTTCTTTGTCTCCTTTAAGGTGAACTACTTCTCTGCTAATATGTGATCCAGGTGTGTGTGTGAGATGTGATTACAGTATGAACTCTGTTTCAAGGGACAGATTTTTTAATAGTGTTTAATTTTCAAGCCTGTATTGTCATTTGCTGCTTTGTGTTTGTTCAGAGGCATTTAAAAATGCACTTTTGCCTGAAGAAGCAAGGCAGGAGACTGTAACAGGATATATGTGTCTGTGCATCTCTGTGTAGTGTATTAAAGGTCTGCATTTCTGTATTAGAAGTTGTTAAAATCCATAATATAAAGATAATTTTTAGCTAAGGTTAGTTTCCCTGCAGATGAAAAAAATTATCTCTTCATATAATAAAAAGTAATATTCCTTAAATACTGCTAGTTTTAATTCTGATGGAGAAGTATGTTTACAATAGAATTTGGTTAATATCACATTATATGGCAAAGTTCAGTTCTGTTAAATCTTTATAGAAGCTTTAATTGTTAGAGAAACTTCCTCTCAGCTATGGAGTTAGTTTTTTTAGTATGAAGGAAATGCTGGGATGAACGGTTACATGTAATCTTTCTTGATGCACGTTTTGCTGCCTCATTACCCTATAAAGAAACAGAAAGTTCATGTTGTACAAAGTTGTACAAAGAAAGGCTTCTGAGCACAAATCAGAATTTTGGCTGCCTGTGATATGTGCCCTGTTTTTTAATTGCAATTGGTAATGTAAGACTTAAGAACTTAGGAGTTTTAACCTTTTCCATTATGCAAGCAATGTGTTCTGAATATTGGAAAGCTGAAGAATGTTTGTGTTGATCTGCTTAAATTACTTGTTTCTAAGTATTTAGACTTAGAAATTACCCAAGTTAGGTAATTGTGTCTAAGCTTGACACAACAGTTCATTATGGTGGATTGCCACACTTGCCCTCTTGTTACTTTGTTCCAAATTGTGGCATTATCACACAAATCTACTTTTAATTTTTTTTCCATTAAGGAATACAGTGTTTCTCAATACCTCATAGCATATTTTAGCAATAGAGGAAAATTGGACCATTTCACAAGATACCTTGTTGATTCTAAATGTCAGGGTTCTTTTCCTTTGATTTCTGTCTTTCATATCATGCACCATTTTATTGCCTGGATTCCTTTAGCAAAGGCAACTTGCTGAGATTTGCTTGATGCAGCTCTTCAGAAAGGTGCATGACAAGTTTCATTCTTAGGTATAATGCATATAATTTCTATACTTAACAGAAGCTGAGAAACTTGTCAATTCCTTTTCCTTTTTCATGATTGAACATAGTGATTGGAGTGATGCGTTTTTCTGGGGTCATCTGCAAGTCAGGAGTAGATCTGGATCATGGGTCTGGCTGAGTTGCAATACCTGTTAGAGGTGTCCCTCAGCAAATTGCAGTGGGCTAGATTAGCCTAATCAATGATTCATTAATGGGGTAAATATACATCTCAAAGAAGTAAAATATTTAACTTGTGATTCTTCGGAGAGCTAAGTGTGCTCACACTTGTAGCTGAAATTGTTTAAAGCTTATTAACATCTTTAAAATCAGATATGGCATTAATTTATTCTGAGATATCCCAGATAATGTGTAATTTCTTTAATTTTTGTGATGTGATATTGTTACAAAAGTATTTATTCCTGTGCGGTTGCCAAAGTAGCAGAAACTCATGGATGTGAATAAAATATAAATACTTGCTCACTTTGTTGCATTTTATAATATTTCATATGTAGTTAGTTTTTCTGTTTCCTTCTGTAGTTTACTTCTCCAGTTTCCTTCTCCAATCTCATTGTTGGAGACCATACCTAATAATAATTTCATAAAACATGTGTTTAAGTCAGAATAAAAATACCTCAAAGATTAAGACATAAGTAATTGAAAAAAATAATTAATTTAAGCAGAGCTTAAATTTTATGATGCCCAAAAGATGAGCTTTATTCTGATGGCTGATGGTTTTATGTCATCTTAGTTATATTGTCAGGTGCTTGCTTTTATCTACATTGGTATGTGGATTTTGCTCTGTGTGTTTGTGTTCTTTTGGTGGTTTATTTTTTGAGGGGAATGTTTGTTTGTTTTGGAGATCAGTTGTTTGTCTCGTTCTGTTTTAAAAAGGGTTTGTAACCCAGAACAGAATTAATGGAAACATAATAAATAAGACATTGTGAGGAAAAGAAAACACAATTTCGAGAGGGGAAGGTGATGCATCTGAAGCCTGAGAGATTTAGGTGAAACAGCAAGCACGTAGGGAAGCTCTTGAGAATTCAGAACTTTACTCATTATTGTTGATACTGAAACTTATTGTGAAGGTACAGGAAGGTTCTTGCATGCCAAGTCACTGAGCAGTAAAAGAGTAGTTTATGATGTTGAAAACCATACGGTGCTATGTAAGTAATTACTTTAGAGTGGGGTTTTTTCAGAAGTGTTCAGCTGCAATCCATGTTTTCATTTGAAAAAGGCCAAAAGTAGATATTTCAAATAATCTCATTTGTATTATTTATAATATACTTTCTACGAGAAAATATATTTAATTAATGATTATTTGCTTCCAAAGAGTAGTCAAGGTTCTTTAAGCCTTATTAGGTACTTTTAGCAAGACCTTCAAAGGTAATTGAAGTCAGGTAGTTTAATGACTGTACTTGTGCCAGCAGCTTTATGGAGAATATTTTATGACACCTTCATAGTAAAAAATTTTAATATCTCCCTAAAATCCAGGTAAAAGAAATGTTAACTGTGTGTTTAGTGTCTACACTTTTCTGGAGTTCCAAATATTAATATAGTCCTGATACTTCCTAGTATTTTACGGTGCATTACATCGGTAACTCATCCTGCAGTTTAAAATCTGGAGCAGTAGAGGGCAGCGTTTTCCTATGGAATGTCGTGTTTCCAGGTGAAGCCCCAGAGCTGCGTTCCCTGCTGGGCACTGCTGAGGTTTGTGGGGCTGTTTAGTGAATGCTCAATAATCTCCACTTTTTGGCCCCTTTTGCCAACTCTTAGACAGTTGCTTTTTTTACATATGTAAGTAGTTACCAAGCAAAAGCAAGTTCTGAAAGTTGTGAAGTTAAATGTGTGTGAACGTTTAAAAAGGATTATGGCACTTAATGTCAGTCTTAACAGCTGTTTACAGCAGAAACTGAGGCACAGAATTGTTAGGGTTGGAAGGTATCTCTGGGGATCCTCTAGTCCAACCTGCCTGCCCAGGCAGGGTCACCTGGAGCAGGTGACACAGGAACATGTCCAAGTAGGTTTGGAATGTCTCTGGAGAGGGAGACTCCACGACCTCCCTGGGCAGCCTGTTCCAGTGATCTGCCACCCTCAGTGTAAAGAAGTTCTTCCTCATGTTGAGATGCTCTTCCTCATCCTGTCACTGGGCACCACTGAAAAGAGTCTGGCACCATCCTCTTGGCACCTGCCTTTGAGATATTTCTGGGCATTAATGAGATCCCCTCAGTCTGTTCTCTGGACTGAACAGGCCCAGCTCCCACAGTCTCTTCTTATAAGAGAGATGTTCCAGATGCCAGATCATCTTTGTAGCCTCCACTGGACCCTCTCCAATAGTTTCTTGTCTTTCCTGAGCTGTGCACTGGAAAATATTAGCAAAAGCTACTGAGGGAAAGGCCAGGAAGGGAGATGGATTTGGAGACATAAAAAATAAGGAAGTTTGAGAGAGACCATAACCTGCTCTGTGCCCTGCAAAAGAAGCGTATAACGAAATGCAGAGGGAAGGGACATACAAACAGAGGCAGTATGTTAATATTTATATATGTATCTGTGAATATATATTACTCATTAATGTGTATATAGTATAAATCATGTAGGGAGGGAATAGAGAAGAAATGGTGGGCATGAGGAAGAAAGGAACATTAAAATTTAAATATATAGAAGGCAGTAGGAAAGTGAAACTCAAAATAACTGCATTGAAAATAATCTTACCTGTTTTCACGTGTCAGCGTTCTTCAGAAATGTATTTTTGTATATATATAAATAACTATACCTAACGTCCTTCCTGTGGAATTTTCCTTTTTAAGAAAAGAAGGCACCAATAAGACCTTCTTTCACTACTTCATATCAAACTTGTTTAAGTAATGAGGATGAATTATGTAAGAGAATTAAAAAAGGGAAAAAAATGGAATCTCAGGTCTTACTCGATAAGATTCATTTTTGACCTCTTAATGATTTTTTTCCCCAACTTTAATGAGTTGGTGGAATGGTGGAAATTACTAAAACCTGTTATGACTTGGCAAACTTACCAGAAACAGTAACAAGAATCTGCTTGTATTTCCTGGCCTGATTATTTATGAACAGTTTTCCTGAGGCCACGCTGTAGGCAGAATATAATGGGGGAAAGGGTATTGCCCAGTTCACTGCTATAAATTGTTTTCAACTGATGAGCTTGTCAAGAATTTCCAAGTGTGCCAAAAATACTGCCTTTGGGGAAAAATGTCCCAAATTAGAATTTAAATTCCAAATTACCGAAATTTGTATGGATGGGAAGAGGTGCAATATTTTCCTTGGAAACAGTAGGAGTTTTCCACACCAGAAATATCTTGGTGAGTTGAAAGGAACCCCAAAATCCCCCTCTCATCGGGGGGATGTGGCAGTGAGCACCAGCCAGGGGTGAGCCCCCACCTCTTGGTGCAGCAGCAGTGCTGCTGGGGTTCTCTCACTGCTTACAGTAGAGATTTTTAACCTGGTCTTTCTGCTCCAGTAAGGTTTTTGGCTCTGAAACAGCCTCTTTGCCAATGAAAATGAGTTTCTGTAACTAACCCAGGAAAACCTGAGAAGATAGTTGTGTGAGAAATATGTATTTTCTGGCAGAATTGCTATATATTGCAAGTATTGTTTTTTGAGTTCATTAAATGGTGTTTTCCCATGAAAACATTTTGTGGAATTTCTGAGCAGCTGCATGTGTACCTGTCCTGAGTAAAGAAAGGTTTGTCCTGCTAAACAAGTAGATTAGTGAGCAATATGCAGCAAGACTGATAGGTACCAACTCAGTTACCTTATTGTAACTTCAGCAGTTTGGAAAAGTGTTTTGGTAAAAGAAATCTACTAAATTTTAGTTTTTATTAGAGGTTGAGAGAGGTTTTTAAATATATTTTATTAAGGAAGTGGATGTGGAAATACATACTAGAAATGTAATTACATGCCAAAACATCATTAGATTCAACGGCCTACAAGTTTGAAATTCAGTTCAAGTTTATGAGTGAAATGTGGGAAAAAAAGAATGGAGAAGGAAGAAAAGTTTGGTTTTATAGCTTTTTAGTGTTTGCTTGCATTTATTGCTAATATTTTCTAGTTAAGGAAAATTTCTGAAATACTTGACTAAACAATTATGTTTTTCAAAATTGTCAGTGTGCTTGTATAACTAGATGGGTAAGGTATAATGATTTAGAGTCTAGATTTCAATGTAAAACATCTTCATACTACATCTAGATATGAAAATATCTAGAATATCCTCAAAGAAATATTCTGTCACTCAGTAAGAAAATAGTACTGCAAGGTGCAAATGCACGTGTAGAAATCTGTGATATGACCTGTAAATTCAAATCCAGTTTTACTGTGCACCAGCTTTCCCGTATAGAGGAAAAGTGAGATTGCTTAATATTTTCCACATGACTTCTCAGAACTGAGATTTGCCAGTAATTTCCAGTCTGGTCTTCAGTCCCACTTTTGTTTAACAGTAAAAAAAGGGCAAAATTATTGCTACTCTTCCCCTTGACATTTGTTTCAGAGTGAAGGGAAAAGGGATTTCACAATTTCTGACTGAGGACCTGCGGATATGCTGCTTTCTGGATTCCAGTTTACCTTGTTTTAATTTTTTTGTTTTAATGAATGCCTAAGCATTGTATTTGTGTAGGAGAATTGTAGCCCAAATATACAAGAAATATAAAGAACGAATTGTACCAGCTAGTGCTTGTCACCCTTTACATAAAACAAACCTTTTTAAAAAGTAAAGGCATGTGGGCCAGATAACCACATGCAGCCTTTCAGGGGGCTTCTGAAGCTGTGGAGTGCTGTGGGAATCATGTGCTTCCCTCACGTGAAAATAGAAGCTGAGGTGGTAACGTGTGTGGACATATTGCAGTATTTGTGTTGGAACTTCCACAGACCCTGTAGCTTTTGGCAAGAGTATTATTCATTATCTTGAGTAAACTGCTGTTATAATTCAAGCACATGTTACTTCAGACATCTGTGGACTCTTCATGTAGGTGAAGATGTAGTAGGACATGTGTTAAACATTTTCACTTTCTAAAATGAACTTATTATTCTTATTAGGTCATCCTTGGCAAGTACACCTGGCTTTCTTATGAAGATGTATACATTAAAGCTGTTAATTTTGGAAATGGCTTAGCAGTGTTGGGTCAGCAACCAAAGACTAACATCGCTATCTTCTGTGAGACCAGAGCTGAGTGGATGATTGCAGCACAGGCCTGCTTTATGTGCAACTACCAGCGTAAGTCCACGTCTTCCCTGAAGTTTTGATCTTACAACACAGTCTGAAAATAAAACTTTTTCTTTGCTTTACATACTAAGAAAACTTGGTATGTATTTTGTATAGAACGTTAAAATTTGCAAACTAAAAAATGCTGCATAAGGTAGAGACTGTGCACTTTATAGCATTTTGTGTTAGTGAATAGAGAAACCTGCATGTTTGCAGATGGAGTATGATTTTGAGTTTGCTCAATGAATTCACGGGAGGTTTTATCTTCTTGTAATCTCAAATCAGTACAGATTCCCAAGTTTCTAAAAACAAGCAAACAAACAAAAATCACACATGAATTCATTAACTCAGTTTCAGGAGTTGACGTCAAACCTTCATCCGTGCCTGTAAGTTTTGTTTTAACTGGATATTTTGTCAGGTTTTCGGTTTTGATTTTGGTTCAGCCTGTTTTTCTTGCCAAGAAATTTACTGAGTGCTAATCTCAACTTGCTGTAGTTGTTTAAATATCTGTTTCATCATCGCTTGTAGTTTGTCATTCACCTCACTGTAAGCCCAACCTGGCTGGGTTCTGTGATGCTCTCAGAGGTCCATATCTCCTTGTCCCACAGGGCACGCTAAAAACTGCTGTTCCTCACGGGCTTTGGCCTCTTCCCTGCTGTGTTAACCCTCCTTCAATAAGAGATGGGCTGTAAAAGCCACATGTGCAGAAATTCCTGATTTGCTACCTATGTACACCAAAGTTAGACTTTTTTCAGGTTTTCAAAGCAAGTCTAACAAGATTATTATGTCTTCAATGGTCTCTCTTTGCTCTGAGCACGAATCTTTTTCAGTCTGAGAAATCATATGTTGATGAGTGTATAGCAGTTTTCACTTACATAACCTGAGATATGCAGTGAAGACTTATTTTGTGCGTACCCTTTGCTGTCTTGTTCCCTTAGTTTTAAGGGTGGAGTTGATGACAAGGTGCACTGCCCTAGCACATAACATTTCAAAGTCAGCCTGCTTGCCTTATATGACATCTGGCTCTGCAGATAAGGAAAGAGTGGATGTCCTGTATTGTGACTTCACCAAGGCCTTTGGCAATGGGCTCTTGTAGTACCTGTACAGCAAACTATTCAGATAAAAGCTGGATAAGTAGGGCAGAGTTACTTACCAGCCCTCAGGGGTTGATATTGACTCCAATACTGTTTAATTTCTTTATTGAAGACCTGGATGATGGGACAGAATGCAAACACAGGAGGTCACAGCATGTTGTGGGCAGCAGCCAGTACAGTCAAGGACAGGGCTGATGTAGAGAGGAAGACAGGGCTCTGGACACTCAAGGACAGGGCTGATGTAGAGAGGAGCCTGTCAGCTGAAAAGCGTGTTGTCTGGAACCTCATGGAGTTTGGTGGAGGCACTTAAAACTTTCTCTGTGTGTGCTGGAATACCTCATGTACCAGTATAGGCTGGGGGACAGTTGGAAAGAGCAACTTTGCAGAGAAGTACCTGAGGGTTCTGGTGGGCAATGGGTCAATCAGATTTCTCAGTGCTTTCTTGTAGTGTAGGCCAGCAGCATCCTGGGTGGTGGTAGCATGAGTGTAGCACTTAGTGTCCAGGGAAATTATCCTTCTTCTTTTGAACACTGGTAAAAACACATCTGGAGTACTGTGTCTGCTTTAGGACTTCCTTGTAGGAAAAAGACATTGACATACTGGAGCAAGTCCAGTGGAGGGGCTGCCAAGAGGCTGAAGGGGCTGGAGAACGTGACCTTTGAGGAGAGGCTGATAGATCAGGATCTGTTCAGCATTAAGATGAGTGAGTTCAGATCTTGTTGCCATCTAGAACTATCCAGTGGGAGCATTCAGAGGAGGTGAAGCCAGACTCTGCTCAAAGGTGTGTTTTGATGAGACTGGAGGTGACAGATACTAGTTGAATGGCAGGAAAACTTGATTAGATATTAGGGCAAACCTCTTCATTTTGAGGGTGGTTCAGTATCAGAACAGGGACCTAGAATAGTTGTGAGATCTCCATCCTTGGAGATGTGTAAA
Organism: Pipra filicauda; assembly: GCF_003945595.2. Taxonomy (NCBI): domain Eukaryota; kingdom Metazoa; phylum Chordata; class Aves; order Passeriformes; family Pipridae; genus Pipra; species Pipra filicauda. The sequence continues at coordinate 19,317 of NW_024104649.1, read as the reverse complement.
AACCAGACTGGCCATGGCTCTGAACACTCTGCTGTAGTGAATGGTGTGTGCAGGTGATCTTCCTAGGTACCTTCCAACCTAAATTTGGTGATGTTTTTGATTCTTTCTTCGGTGAGTAAATGCTGCTGGCCTGTCTGTCAGAGCAGAGACCTGCATAGGCTATTCTCAGATAAGATGCCTGTGTTGCTTTTAAATTACACGTTTCGTAATACACCATGCCAGTTCCCTTTTATCACTTTTGGGATCTATCAGATTCCTGGTGACTATATATATAAATTCAAAGGCTTGATTATAAAAGCCTTTGAATAAATTCAATAAAATTCAAGAACTTAAAATTAATAGGCTTGTGTAATAAATAAAACATTCAAAGTCTTGTAAATAAATAAAATTCAAAGGCTTGTATCATTTTTTCCCTTTGGTAGTGAAGTGCATTTACAAATCCTAGGAAGATTTCGTAATTTGAGGGGGGGGGGGTGAAATCTGAGATAGGGGATGGATGCTGTGAGCAGAATGGAATGCATATGTTTTTGGTTTTGTTGGATTAATGTTTTAAATCCCCTTGTTGCAACGTGCTCCAGCACACTGTCTGACGTGGTATTCGGCATCTGAGCTGTGCGTCGTCTGATGTGAACTTGGCTGACTTGTGTGTTGGCAGACGATGAGAGTGTTGTGCAGTATCCACGGTCAGTTTGCTGAATGAATTAGAAAATTCAGATGGTCTTGAAGTAGTAGTGTGGCAAGACGTTGCTAAACGACTTAGTATTTTTTGTTTTACAGCTAACTGCTCTGGTAGTGCTGTGACATTCTTTCTGAACGTGAAGTGTATGAAATCTGATGGTGTGGGCCCAGAACTGATGCCAAGAGAGCAGGTTCATCTGTTTCATACCTTCTGTTGGAGAGAATGCCTTTTGCACTACAGAATTAAAATGGGGAAAGTAATTTTTGTTTTGGATTACTTGCACAAGCAAGCAATTTTATGATTAGAAATGCTTGGTTTTAAATGTGAATTGTTTGAGGCTATCTAAGTCTTGTATTTGAGGAGGCAGAGTGGGACTGCTAGTTCAAAAATGCGAAAAGCAGTATAACATGAAAACAGATTTTCTTCCAGAGTACCTCCTCTCCATCTATGTGAACAGCTCTTCACCAGTGTAGGCAGATAACAAAATAGGAGACCTTAGGTTTTATTTTTCAATCATACCTTCCTAAAACTTGAGCAGAAGTGGTCTTGTCAGAATTTATTTGGTTGAAGCCTTTAAATGTGTATTTTGCTTTTTAATTTTGATGTATGATGGATGTTGAAATACTCAGTTTAACATTTGAGTTACATTGAAATAAATTGCAGTAGTTAATTTGTTTCTTTAGGGCAAGGCTTTGTCCTTGTATATGAGCTGGCAAATTTAGTAGTGTTGGGGTTTCTCTTTTTAGACTTTTAGAGCAGCATTCCTAGCAGAAGGTCAGATAACAAAGGCTCACTTCTACTACTGAATGTGTAAAGGTGAACACAAGATAATCCCTTCTTGATGTGTTTTCAAGAGAACAGGGAGAGAAAAAAAATTTACCAAAACTTTCAGATTTGCCTGAAAAAGTTTTGGGTGCCAGTGTGGAGAAGTGAGAATTTCAGAGATCAGAGTCATTGCTCAATTTTATTCTCTCCATGACATAAGTGCACCGTCATATAAATGGTGTCTCTGGCTCTGTCATATAGCTCTAAGTGTCTTAATGTACTTATTTGCAGATGAGTAACTACATACATGGTTATTTCAGAGATGATCCTTTTCCTTCTGGGCGGCGTGTCGGTTCTGCTTGTTGGCTCAGGGAAGCTGAATTTCTATGAGATGTTTATATAACAGGGGTCACTGCAGTAAGTAGAGAGAGCTCGTGGGAACTAGTAGAGGCACTCTTCTGGACTTTGCTCCCACCAAATTAAAGAAAACATAGTGCATGTGCATTTGCCCTGCAACAGTTCTGAACTATGATGGACTGTTTTAACAAGGAAAAAATAAGTAGAGGTCAACTATTTACTTTTCTGTGTAAGAAAACTGCTTTTGAGTTCTTCCTTGGTATGCTGTGCTGGGTTAGTAACTCCTTGGATTTCAAACCTTAAAATACAACAGAACTTTAATTTTTTTATCCTTGCTGCAGTGAGCACAGTAGAGTTACAGTCCTAAGATACAGTAGGGTGTCTTGTTTTCATAATTATGTTGTTTAAATATTCAGCTAAATACAGACTAAAATACAAAAGTGATTCAGATACCTGATGTGACAAAACTTCCAGCATGGATGTTGTAACTATTGGTTGTGTTTACTGACCTTATAACTTCTATGAGATACCCATGTTTTGTGTTCTGCTTGGAAAATAGGAAATTATGATTTTTTTGAGACCAATACCTCTCTTTCTTTTTGAGCTGCCTTTTTCTTCACCAGTCTCTTCTGTTCTCATTCAGTTCCCATTAAAGTGACAGGAAACGAAATATGTTCTTAAAAGTTGTTAATAGGAAATAATTTTTTAACACATTTGTTACTAATGAACTGTCCTTAAATAGAAGAAATGGTGTTTCTTATAGTCAATTCTTAAAATATTTTCTTTGCTGTTCTGTATGATTCTCATGATTTCAGTTTAATTTCTAGTGATGGTGATGATTAAACCTTTCTGACATGACGTTGTTTCAAATAGATGGGCGAATCGGATAGCCATGGATTTATTACTGAGTGTGAGAATTCATCTGCTCATGACACATTTTGCTATGTTGTAATAATTTATTAGTAGCCAGTTGTAAAAGATTAGTAACAGAGTATGTGAATTCTGAAAAGAGAAGTCACATGAGTGAAAGCTGTTTCTTTCCTGTGTGCAAGAGGACTGCTGCACAATGGTTAAACTGAGAACATTTGCTTCTTTTCAGTTGGTAAGATCTAGGAGAATTGCATAGGGTGATGTGGTTTTGGAACCCCTAATTAGAACTTGAAAAATAGTAAACAGTCATATAGACAATGGTAGTTCTTTATTTGTTCTGGGAGTAACTGAAAATCGTGCTGCATTTAAATCCATGTGGTCGGAGTTTTTTTAAGTACAAAATTGTCCCACCTTTCTGAGTTGACAAATATTTTTACTGTCACATAACTTGGAATGAATTGATCTCAGTCCTTTATTGTAAACTGGAACTGAAAATGTGACAGGGAGATTCAGCATTTCCCCCCATTCTGTGTTTCAGTTGTCACTCTGTACGCCACCCTGGGGGGCCCGGCAATAGTACATGGGCTGAATGAAACGGAGGTGACCACCATCATCACTAGTAAAGAATTGATGCAAACAAAACTGAAGGTCAGCAAACTGTTCTTTGTCTATTTCTTTCCAGTGTGTCTGTTCATTATCGTTAAATGACCTGGTTCCATTGTACAGAACAATGATTTATTGCCTTTCTATAAGGCAGATGCTTTTGGAATAAGGTTTATGTACAAAAAAAGTGATAGTTTGCTTTCAGTGGGTTTTAGGCTCCTCAGTGACTCTGGAGAATGGGATGAGCAATTTGCAGTATAGAAGACCTGCAGTGCTGCCTGGAACACCTTTACAAGAAACTGCCATGGTTTCTGAGTGGATTTAGTGCCTATAAATCTAACAATGGGAAGAACAGAAAAATGTATACACTGTGTATGAAGAGCTAAATGTGATCACCCTCCTGGCTTATTGCTGGATGTTCTCCCAGCAGAGAATGGCTTTTAAATCTAAAGATGGCTGATTGAAGGGTTAGAGCTGTTTTTCTGTGTGGGGGGAAAGCTTACTAAACATTAGAATGGTCAAAAAACTTTTGTGACTTGCTAACCCAGTTGGAATACCCAAGTAGAACAATTAATCTGAATGAGTTTCATCATTATGTGTTTTGGTGGAAATGGGGCCTTTCAGATAAAGGAATTTAATGGAATACTGTGCTGTTGCTGGAAATTGAATGAGAATGACCCAAACTTTTGAAAAGGTTCTACAATGACAGTATATATACAATGCACACTTATTTCAACTTGCAGTAAGAGAATGCATTTGTTCTGCTAGAGGTAATGATCATCTCTTCTTCCACTAGAACACTGATAAATGTTTTAGGACTGCCATTTTGCTTCAAATGCTTAATTAATGATTTTCCATATTTTTGCTAGCTGTTGCTTATTTTAAGTAACGTAGTTACCAAGGGACAACCTAAGAATTATTGTGAGCTCAGTATCATCAGTTTCTCTCAGTGTTCTATAGATGTGAAAAGTCAATTATCTCTACAAATCATTGCAGTCTTATTTGTGGGGTTTTCATGAAATAAGACACAAATCAGTAAATGGTTGGAGAAGCTTCTGGACTTGTAAGTGGAAAGTTTGCAGCTATTTGAGCTCAACAGGTTTATCCTCTGATATTTAAAATTCTGAGATTTTATGTCAATGCTTTTTAAAAAGTATACAGTAGATAGTGTGGGGGTTTGGGTTCTTGTTTGTTTTTTTTTTTTTTCTTGTTGGCATAATCCTCATTTTTAGTTTTTGAATACATTTTTATTTCCACAGGAAATTGTATCTCAAGTTCCACTGCTACGACACATTATAACAGTGGATGGCAAACCAACAATGTGGTCAGAGTTTCCCAAGGGTGTCATTGTTCACACGATGGCATCTGTGCAAGCCATGGGGGCCAAGGCAGATGCTGGTAGGTTCTCTTCTTTCTGTTTGGACCATTTCATTTGTTGTCCTACCCTGACTCTGTTGAGTAAACCTGGGGAAATTGCAGATCTCAAAATTATGCAGTGATTAACCTTTTCTTATCTACCTTTTCTTTGAATAAAATATGTGGGTTTTTCTTTTTGTATGGCTGTGGTTGGTTTTTGGAGTGTAGTTTGTTTTGTTTTTCAACAGAGGAAGATACTTTTAGTGAAAATGCCTTCTCCACAATCAAGTGTCACATGTTGAAGGATAATTTTTTTGGATAAGCATTTAGTCCAGGATAGAAACTCAGAAAGCATTCTTCTGATCAGACATATTAAAACCAGGTTTTTCAGGGCACACAAAACCATTGCGCATTTTATGACAAAAGAAATCAGTGGTTTGTTACTATTAAGTTTTGTAAAATTCACAGATAGAAAAATGTAAAATAGCCAGTTGAATCTGATAGAACTTGGTCACTTACTACATATATGAAAGTATCAATTTACTATGTAAATGCATTGAAATCTATTTCTAATCTGTCACATTTTTAGAACTAAAATTCTGAATTTTCTAAGGTTTTTTAACTATTAACATGAGAAATATTTATTCTTGGCTCTGAAGACCTGCCAACTTAGTATCTCAAGATTTAATTATATTCAGTAGTTGCTTTCTTCTGTCCTTATCCTTTGTGTTCTCAGAATCTCTTGACTACTGAAGGCACATGAATATTGGATTGTATTTGAGAAGTAGGGAGGGTGGTTAATCTGTCTGCTCTTGATGTTCAGGGGAATGGCAGGTTTGCTCCCAGCATCATTATCTCTCAATTTCCTTAAAAGATGGTTTTCCCTTTTTGATGTACCAGTTTTATGTACTATTAAAACTGTTTCATACAACACCAACAGAAAAATTATGTCTGTGGTAATTCATTAGCTCCTTGAGATCTGTTAATCTGTGTGCAGTGTAAAAACAGTGTCTAATCCTTCTTTCTTCAGTCTTTTAAATATCACATACTCTACACTACAATAAAGGAACATTTATCTTTGTCAAGTTAAGCATTCATAAACTGTGAAATACTATCATGAATTGTTTATGGTCAAGCATGTCCAATTAATATTAAGTAGATGAGCTGTTTCTTATATTTTCTTCCTCTGTGGTGTTCATTGTGCGGGATAGGCAGGATTCAGTGAGTGGGAAATGATTAAATATGCTTTCATGCTTCTCATTCACTGTGCTCATTGTACCACATGCATTGTGCATTATGCAGTTTTTCCTCTGAGTAAACACAATTGTTTTTGTATTTTTTTGCTCTCAGTGCAAGCATTTAAAAAGCACTTTAATCCAATTAGAGCTGTTGAACTTCTTTTAAATATGTATAGGAATTGGACCTCACACTGGCTCAGCAGTGCCTTGCTGCAGGTGTTGCAAATGAGGCAGTGTGTTCCCTGCCAGGGAGCATGTGAGAAAGGAGCTTTGCACAGAGGGGATGGACCCTGCAGCAGTGTGGAACCAGGGCAGCAAACCTGCCCGAGGGGAAAATGCTCAGTGACATTTTTGAGAAGCCAAAGTTCTGCTCAATTTTCTTTCTACTGCTGGAATAGCAGAAACATAATAGGAAAAGCGTTGTCCTGGCAGACTAGGACAGTCCCTCAAAGTATTGCTCAGCTAATGCAAAGTTCCTACTCTTTGTGAAGGCGTTTGAGCTGGACCACAATCTTTTTAAGCAAAATGTGGTGGCAAGAGTCATGTGGTGCTGTATTGCAGTGACTGCTGGAATATGTTAGTGTATCAGATCTCCCAGCCTGAGAACCTCTCCACATGTTGTACGTTCTCTTTTTTTAACACAAATTGCAGGACACAAACAGCCGTCCAGGCCTGTGCCCTCGGATATCGCAGTGATCATGTACACAAGTGGTTCCACAGGAATTCCCAAAGGAGTCATGATCTCCCATTGCAACATAATTGCTGGGATAACTGGAATGGCTGAGAGGATTCCAAACCTGGGGTACGTACCAACCATTGCTTACCAGCAAATAAAGAAGTCATGTAGTTGAATATAATTTTAGATTAATTACTGTGGAAAAAATAAACATAGCTATGTCTGTGACACATCATACTATGTACTGATGTCTGAGGATCTTCCAGTACTGCACTAAATGACACGGCTACTTCATGTGCTGTTTGTTCTCTCGTCTTCTCTATGTGGGTAAGACTGGGACACAAAAGCCTGTGAGGCCGCCTTGCACTTGAGTGGTTGAAAGCTCCCCTAAGCAGTACTTCCCTTGGTTAGTGTTTAAATTCTGTGGTTTCTTTCTGTTTGGTGCAGTTTGTGATCTTGTCCACAGAGTTGCCTTTGCAACCATAACACACCAGTAATCATCTTGGGATGAGTAAACATCTCCCTTTGTTCATGCCTTAAACTTACAGTACATAGTACAGGACTTGTGAAACAAAACCCATATCATTTGAAATATGTTCTCAAGCTCAAAGGCATTTTCCTGCTTTCTCTACTTCTGTGGTAAACTCTGAGAAAATCTTGCTTAATGATTCATCTGAGGATTCTAGTGGTACAGCATAAACCTGTCTTTCACAAATTCTTCACAGGGAAAAAGACATCTATATTGGCTACTTGCCTCTTGCCCATGTTCTGGAGCTGAGTGCTGAACTCGTGTGTCTGTCTCATGGGTGCCGCATCGGTTACTCCTCACCTCAGACATTGGCTGACCAGGTATGTTGTAGATGTAAGTCTTTAGAGGATATATATAAAAAAAAAAGAAATTAAAAAAAAAAATTACTCAGATCTCTATAATATTTCTTAAACAAACAGTACAACAAATCTTCATTTCTACAGTTCATGAAACAGGGTGTTGGGGATTATGGCTGATACTCTGGACTAGCTTTAATTGTTAGAATATAATTTAAATAAAAATTATTGTTTTGAAAGATATGTCATTTTGTTTCTCATGTTAAAAATCTTGAATATGTCTGCTAGTAAATTTGTTCTTCACTTTAGTCCTCTAAAATAAAGAAAGGAAGCAAAGGTGATGTTACTACACTTAAGCCAACCCTAATGGCAGCTGTCCCGGTAAGTAACTGAAGGATAAATAATTCTAAAAATTGTTTTTAAATGTGGATTCATAATTCAGTTTTTAACAACAAAATCAATGCAATGACCATTTAAGTAAAAAAGGTAGATCCTTTGATGATAAACTAGCTTAAAATAATTTTGGTATTTTTATGTTGGGGATATCATCACAGGAGTGACAGCGTTTTTCAAAGTTAGAATAGCTATAGGGATTAGATTCCCACTCAATTAGTAATTTATTGATCATCATAGTGAATGAATGGAATAAACAGAGTTGGCAGCAGGCAGCTTGGGGTTTAACTAGTGCTCCTGCCCAGACATTTGCTTTCCTCCTTTCTATGATCATCTTGGTATCTCTTAGCAATGGAAGAGGAGGGAACCTGGGAGTTGGTTGTCACCTGAAATGTACTTTAATTTCTAGATCATGTTTTCTTTTTCTGTTTCTTTGAGTTAAAGTTAATCTTTTTATGTAACTAGGAAATTATGGATCGGATCTACAAAAATGTCATGAATAAAGTGAATGAAATGACGAGTTTCCAGCGGAATCTGTTTATATTGGCCTACAATTACAAAATGGAACAGATTTCCAAAGGTTACACTACCCCACTCTGCGACAGGTAATGTGAACTTTATTTGTAATGGCACCAGAAAATCACTTATCAAAGTCTTACCGCATGAGCAGTATCTGATTTTTTTTTTTTTGTGCTTTTCTTCACTTTATTGTTGACACTCTGAACATGAGGAAGTCTAAATAAGTGTCAGTTGAAACAACAAATCAGTAGTTTGTGTGATGGATTTAAATATTTATTGATATAATTCAAGTGAGTGTTATTTAACTGTAAACTGATTGGAAATTTACATTTATTGCATTATTTTCATCAGGAATTTAATAATAGATTTATATAATTCTTGGGTAAGATGAGAATTCTATTCCTATAGAAAACTGTAGACTTCACATTTTCACAGAAGGGAGTCACAGAATATCTCAAGTTGGAAGGAACCCACAAGGATCACTGAGTCTAACTCCCAGCTTCAGTGAGACTAAAGGATAATGTTCCAAAATTTATACAGTGTACTTGAATTATTTTTAGGAGAAAATCACAGAACTTTGCTGTCTCATTCAATCTTTGTTCTCAGACACTTAACCCCTCTTTAAATTAGAATGTGGAAACAAGCTTAGAAAGCTTTTTGAAAACTTCAGTGTGCTGCTCCTTCAGGATTTTCCTTGAATGCCTTAGAAGTGTTTTTGAAGATGGTGGAAACTTACAGTTCAGATACAAAATTAGGTATTGTCTCATTTTGGTTTTAAGCAGCAAATATATATTCTTATCTTTGCATTTCAGCCTTATCTTCCGGAAAGTCCGAATGCTGCTAGGTGGGAAAATCCGCATCCTGCTTTGTGGAGGAGCTCCCCTCTCAGCAGCAACGCAGCGGTTCATGAACATCTGTTTCTGCTGCCCTGTGGGACAGGGGTACGGGCTGACGGAATCGGCCGGAGCCGGAACCATCACGGAAGGTTGGTGTCCGTGAATCCCACTGTGTGCTCTGGTCCGTGCTGAGCGTCCTGCACGTGCCGTCTTTGATGGCCTGTTCCTCTGGTGTGTGCCTGCCACCAGGCACGATTGGGGAATCCTGGGAATTACTTGTTACAAATGTATGAAACAGCAGGAGCACTAATTTTGGCACGTCGTGCTAAAGCTGGTGACCTGCATATAAAATGAATGTTCTCGTTTGCGATGGAGCAACCCATAAAAACGTGAATGGGATCGTGGCGTTGTTGCACTTACCAGTTGAACTGAATAATTTTTTTCAAATTTTGGTGAGTATATTGAGATGTTAGGAAAATAGAAAATGGAAAGCAAAAGCCTGCACCAGATTCTAATTTCATATAATAGAACCCAATGGTTTCAGTTGCCTTTTAGTAACTGAGGATGTCTGTAAATACAGTCCATCTACTCTCTTGGCATGATAAGAATTTTACCTGCATTACCTTGATAAATCCATTGTTTTTCTTGTAAGTTCTGTTCTATGAATTAAAGTTTCAAAATAAATAGCAGTTAATTCTCACTAAATAAGATGCATGACAAAAAAAGAGCTTTTTCTTTCTAATCAGTTTTGTTTAAATGTTTTTCTGAAAAATGCTCTTTTTAAAATTCTAGTTTGGGACTACACTACAGGAAGAGTGGGAGCACCCTTGGTCTGTTGTGAAATAAAGTTAATGAACTGGGAAGAAGGTGAGAATTCCTGTATGTGATTAAATTGAAGTTTGTATGTAAGTATGTTTGTAAGAACTGTATTTTTTTTATTGGGCCTTGCTCAGTAGTAGTAATTAGAAGACTATTTCTTGGCTATTTAGATTTTAAATGCTACTCTTGCCTATAAATCTTGCTCTTGGGGAGAAGAAAGGTAAAATAAATTCCTCAGTGGTTTTTAAACTTTGAAATACTTAGACAGAGGCTGTCAATGCAGGTGGGATTTTGACTTGGTAGTGTTATGATTCTCTTTGACTATACTATTCTTTTACTCCAGTCACCTTATTTGTATATGTACATTATATAAATGCATACAGCACTGTACCTCTTCCTGATTTAGATCAGTGTTCATGCAGGTTGTGTGTTGTGCCTTAGAGGTGCTGGATTCAGGAAACTTCAGCTGAAGTGTGTGTATGATACCTTAAGTTGCCACTAAGAAATATTTTAAAATAATCTTTATAATATTATTAGTAAAATCATTAAAAAATTGACACGTAGTGTGGAAGCTTAATGAATGCTATATAAAATATATATAATAAAGTTTGAAATACATTTAGGTGATTTCCTTTCACTGTAGGCTTTTATGTATTGTAGAGTAGAAATACGTAATACTTAAGGCTGGTTTAGGCTAGAGGGAAACCTTATAGGTTTTTTCTTTCCTAAAATGTGAGTCAAAATTATTTATTTTTTTTTTTATTTGAACCTGTGTAGAACTGATAGAGGGTGTTAGAGGGTGGCAGAAAGATTGCACAGAGGTGGCATTTGCCTCTGCATGTGTGTGAACATCACTGTTTGTTAAACACACCTGTTTAACAGCTGTTTAAATGCTGAAAAGAATTGGAACCATTTCCTCTTTTAATGAACTATTTAGGCAAGTGGTATCTTTGGCTAAGGACTTACTACAGTGTTTAGTTCTATATTGAGATAGTAAAAATAGTAGGAATTTTTTCTTTGTAATATGTTTTAATTCTTGCTAACTAAAAAAACCATTGTTTTAGGTGGCTATTACAACACTGACAAACCATATCCTAGAGGTGAGATCCTTATTGGAGGGCAGAATGTGACTGCAGGCTACTACAAAAATGAAGCACGAACCAAAAAAGATTTCACTGTTGATGAGAATGGGCAGAGGTGGCTCCATACTGGAGACATTGGAGAGTTTCATCATGATGGGTGTCTAAAAATTATTGGTGAGTTAAATTCAGGTGAACATATGTGTATATATACTCACATTTTTCAGGGCTACTAAATACAGTAATTAACAACAAAAAAATCTCCATATCTTGGCATGCAGTCTAAAGCCCTCCCATTTATCCCAGGGAGGTTCTGATATGTTAATGGAGGCTTGTTTGTGTGTTTTAGAAGTTGTTTTTTGGTTACTTTTGAAACAGTCTTAACAGTGACTCCATATATTAGTGAGACAGGGTAGTTATTAGAAAATTAACTATAAGCTAATTCAGTAGATAAGCTGCCTGAGATTATATAATTATGTAAGTGTGGAATTTGATTGGTGAAAAGGCTCTTGGGGTAATACATGCTCAGGAATTAAATAAGCTTTTTTTAAATCTTGGCATTCTTTAATAAGAATATCCTTATATCATATAGGAACCAGGGCAAAATATACTGAGATAAAGGTGTTAGTACATAAGCCAGTGATAGGCTCATAGTTTTTTGACACCTGTAGGTGCAAAATTAGGTGCTTTATAAATGACCAGGAGTCTCTTAAAATCAGTAGGTGATTCAGGGAGCTTTTAATCCTGAAAAACAAAGCTCACTTGGTTTATTATAGCAGAAAAATCTTAGGTTCCATTGCAGTTGTCTTGCACTGGTCAGGTAGGTCAGACAGCTACAAACCCCCTGGCCTGGTCAACAAAGCAGCACAACAGTACATGGTGAAGGAGAGGTGCTGCCACCACACCTTGGGGGTAAGGCCCTGTCCTCACCTTTGTCTTCTTTGGGCTATGTACAATAAGATTCAGTTATTTTTGCCTTAACTTTTGGTTCCCGTTGTTGTTTTTCAAGTAACAACTGGACAGTTGCTCTTTATATATGGATTTAGCCTGAAATAAATAAGAAAATGTCACCAGGTGGTGCATTTTCTGCCTTGAGTGTCCGTACCAGACAGTACAAAATATGTGCTCCTAGCTAATACTGGCTTTTGCATAATCCTAGTTGTCTTCCATGCACATGATGGTGCTGTCATGTAGGAAATGCTGTTCTAAAGGCAGAAAATGCATGGAATTGTAGTGTCTTTTGTTTTGGTGTGAACAATGGATTGATAAAATACAGAGTCTGGAAACCTGACTTTAAATGTTTCTGGTACATTCACCAAACATAAGTCAGCTTATCTTTTGGTATTTATAGATGCATTTCAGAAAAATCTAAAATCGTTGTCTAAAAGTTTTCTGTTCTGTAATTAAAGTTTAATTCCTTTTTTCCTCAATAGATCGCAAAAAAGATCTTGTAAAACTGCAGGCAGGAGAATATGTTTCTCTTGGCAAAGTAGAAGCAGCTCTGAAGAATCTCCCACTGGTAGATAATATTTGTGTCTATGCAAGCAGGTAAGAGGCAGCTGATACTTTTTTACTGCTCTGTTCTTTGTCTGTCCTATTGAAGCCATAAGCAAAAATTTTTGCCACTCATTGTGTGACATTTTTTTAATCAATTGGAAAAAGAGTTAACATATAATACAATGGAATAATAACCTTATCAAAACCGAAACATCTGAAATCTGTGGGTTTTATTTTTTTTCTCATTTGTTTTCATTATTTGCTGGAAATGCCAATAATGAGTCTTTTCATTCCCTCTTCCCCAATCTGAAAAGCAGCTGAGTTCTGGCTGCATTAATAATGGACATCACTCAAGCACTTTAGAGATTATTACCTATAGAAGCCTTAGGACACCTTGTTTGTTGCTGTATTTAGTTGCAATCTGTCCTTCAGAGGAAGTACTGTGGTACTTCAGAGGAAGGTGGTAGAAAAAATCACCAACAGCCCAGAAGCTGGCTTGCAAGTTAAAATTACTTTTCTTTAACCCCTGCATACACCAGCAGAAGCCTTGAAGCTTAAAACACTCTAAATACTATGCAGACACACAATTAATAAATGATGATCAAATGACCTTTCTCTTTGCTTTCTGTGTGCACTAATAAATGAGGCATACAAGGGCTCAAGCATGTCTTAAGTTTGTATTTCTACAATTTCTTGCCTATGCATAATAGAGACTTACACATATAAATATACTTCAGGTTGTCTTTGTTTTCTTTGATGTTTTGATGTTTGAAAAATCATTTTGGAGCTTTTGAATTATCAGAAATATTCTGATTTCCAGTATGGCAAAAAAAGCCCCACTTTCGATAGAAGCCAGGAGAAGCATATCAGAGAATTGCTCAGTGGTAATAAATAAAAAATTAACTTTTGGGTTGTTCTCCTGGTTCTCTGTAGTTCTTGGGTGGTTTGTGTTGACTGATGGTAGTCATGCTGTAACTTCAGTCCTGACAGTTTGGGATCAGTAGGCTAACATGCATTGGGCAAACCATTGCTGAGAAAATTTCCCTTATATTAATCTTTATTTGTGGTTTGGACCTGTTGAGTGAGTCTCATGTTTGATTGCTTTGACTGCCTGAAGTTATGTGCCTTTTCGAAGCACCCTCTGTAGTCTATGGAGAGGGAGCTTCCTACAGGTGGTGATTTCTGTTCTTCTAGGATTGAAGTTCACTATTGGCCTCGTACTATCAAATTTTGTATTAATTTTGCCAGGTCAAAATAACATTGGAAGCTAAAATGCACTTGTCAGAGAGACACTTGACTCTGATAGACTGTCTTGACCATTATTTAAAAACAGGAAAACCTATGAGCAATTTTTAAAGGTAATTTACAAACAAGAGTCCAAACAAGATCAAGGACAAACAAGACAAGACATTCTAGATTGGTTTTGCTGCTGCTGTATTTCTTCTCCAGGCTATTGTGTGTAATGTGGCATAAGTAGCCACATCATACAGATTCCCTGATTGATTGTCCATATGCACATTTCATTGTGGGTATATGCTCACTTCAGCAGTCTGAGCTCAGAGAGTTTTGTAACAGTGCCTATGACCTCTTAGATCCTGTCTCTCCTTATACTTTGCCTGGGTGATCTCCTGTGCAGGAGGAGTCTTTCATTTGTAGCTGTTCTGCCTCCCCCATGCAAAAGGACAAGGAGGGCAGACTTTTATAAATGAGTTATATCTGTGATTTGATTTTAGATCTTGGGGTGCAAAGCTCCTCTGAACGTGGCAATAGGGAATCAAAATTGTTTGCATGATATTGGTGCTTCAGAAGCTGTATTGACTTCATATATAAATATTCAGTATGATAAGGAATAAAATGTCTGCTGAAAGGAATCATGATTAGAGTTCTTTCAGGGGAGACTCCTACTGCTTTATCAACTCATGATTAGAGTTCTTTCAGGGGAGACTCCTACTGCTTTATTAACACTTCATGCATCCAGGATGCATTAAGTGGGTCTTGAGCATCACCTCGGGAAAATGAGTAGTTCAGTTACCTGAGAAATGAGCAAATGTGGTAAAAAAACACCTGAGGGAGTTCTCAACAGAAGTCTTAAGGAGATAAGGACCAGATGTATAGTGCCACTAAATGTGTCTGACCGTAGGTCTGAGAGCTGTACATGGGTAGGATTTCAAGCACAGCAAGGGAATGAGGATGTCTAGAGTAGGACGGACATTTTGGCAAATTCTTTTAGCATGGGAGGGATGGCTAAGGAGGTCCTGGGGACCAAAGTCTGAAAATTTCTTCCTTCATGCTGTTGTGATGACTTCCAAGACTGGCAAAGCTACCAAATGCAAAAGATCTGCAGAAGGAACGGTGGTGGAGAGGGAAGTAACTGCTCTAGAGAGAAGATGTACTCTTCAGGATACTTCTCGAGACAAAACAGTGCTTTGGCATTTGAACTGTAACAAGTGAAGATTTAACATCGTGAAACAGAATGAAAAGCTGCACGTTCCAGGAGCTGTGGTGTTCTTTCCAGGAAAAAGCACAGTTGGATGAACCTGCTTGTCCAGAACAAGTATACTTCTACTCAAGAGGCTGAATTTTAGGTGAATGAGAAAGTTCAATGCTTATCCAGTCAACTGATTGTTTCTGTATACTGTTTATTCATGGAGACACCGGTGATACTGCTGGACTTGACCTTAAGCATGTCAAAAGACTACAGGAACCAGGCATGAAAGAGGCAGAGTCCTTTGTTCTGGATGCCTTCATATGCAATACATACACATTAGAGAGGAGAGCCTAGATGAAGTTACAAGGGTTCAGTACAGAGCAGAGCATGGGTGTGCATGGGGAAGAAAATCAGACCAAGGCAAAAGCAGAAAGTGAGTTGCAAGCAGTAATGATATTGAGACTAATCTGAAATCATTCTTTAAGTACATTCTTAGTAAGAGCAAAATGAAAATGGTTTCAAGGCAACCAGTAGGCAGAGCTTGTGATGATGCTGACAGGGAAGCCTGTGTTTGTAATCGACTCTGATGCAGTCTTCACAACTGCTGTCAGAGGCCCATTATTATTCATGTCAGTAACAAAGGAGAAAATTGTAATGTACAGGAACCAAAAGGATATTTAGAGTTAGTATTTTAAAATTATCTTGGAGACCTTAAAGGATAAGCTACAGTAATCTCCATATCAGGGTTAAGTTTCTGTATGTTACGTTAATGATCTGTCTGATGAAAGAGAGAGTTGAAAAGATTTAATAAATCTGTAGGTAGCTAAGGTGAGATAGAACTAAAGCCACAGTGGAGGATAGGATTAGAATTCAGAGCAAGCTTGGCTAGATGGAGATTTGCTTGAAAACACAATCAGGTTAAAGAGGGGAATTGTAAATTATACTTACACCTCAACTGCAGAAGGCCAGGATCAGAGCCACCACCTGGTAGCCTGTTGGAGCTGACATGAGTCAACAAGTGCCATGCAGTTATAAGAAGGTATGGCATAGCAAATGTATTGCCTACAAGATGCACAATGATCTTTTTGCTCTACCAAGCATTAAAGAGTCTGATTTTCATATGTAGTGCTTCTGAAAAGGTGGACTACTTGAAAAGAGTCCAGGAGAAAAATGGGTATGTCTGGGCAGAGGTCTGTGATACATGATTTAGGAGGAAAGGGCACTGCTTAAATTCCTAAATAAACATAAAAGAGGAAGGAAGACTAGAAAGGTGAGAATGAAAAAAAGTAACAGTCTGTAAATAAATAAATGGCTTCTGTGGAAAAGAGAGGAACATCTGACCATTCTGAGGTAAGCTGCAGAGAGGAGGAGTCAAGAATAGCCATCAGGAAGAGCTTGCAATGAAGCAGTGATGGTAGCACTCACCCCATGTTTAAGAAAGATTTAGACAAGCATCTGTTACATATATCTGACTGTTTCAGGGCAGGTCAGTTAATTAGGTGATCATCTGAGTTTGCTTTCAACTCTCTGATTCTATGAAGGGCTTTGTTAGAATGAGTAGAGCTCCTATATGAGGCTCTGTTCACATTTTCCCTAAGCTGTACACCATCTGAAAAATCTTGAATACCTGTTTCAAGGTGAACTGTGCTTCAGTGTTTTCCAAAGACTTTGAGATCACAGCTTCATATGTTCTGGGCATATCAGGAGCAGACAAAGATTGCCAACAGTCGAGTGAGCGTATGGACAATCACTTAAAAGAGAAAGAGAAGTCACTTCCCTTACAGAAGCAGGCATTCTTTGAGATGTGTTGTGCATATGCTCATTCCACAACCTGCTCTCCAACCCCTCTTCACTGCAGTCCTCTACTCCTCTACAGTAACTGGATTCTGCAGTTGAGAGGAAACTGAGGTAGGGAAGCCGCACACCAGTCTTCATACCGGGATGCAAAACATGAGGAGAGGCAGGGAGCATTGACACCGTATGGGAACTGCTTCCCAAAGCTTTGAGCATGAGACACAGTGGAATATGCATATGGACAGCACACCTTGAAGCAATCCAGTTACTGTAAGGTAAGTAGCTTCTCTTTCTACTTATTTTTAAGCAGGTAAAGGTAACCTGTGTACTATTTCAGAAATATTATCAGGTGAACAAAAGCCAGCTGTTGAGAGCAATATCTCTGTATGAAAGTGCAAACCCACCCAACTTGAAATGTTATTTTTGAAGACTTGTTTACTTTACTAAATTCATACTAAAGTATATTGTACTCCGCAGTTTCCATTCTTATGTCATTGGATTTGTTGTGCCAAATCAAAAGGAGCTCGCAGAACTAGCTCGAAAAAAAGGATTTAAAGGAACCTGGGAAGAGATCTGTAACAGTCCTGAGATGGAAAAGGAGGTACTGAAGGTGCTAGCTGAGGCTGCCATGGCAGGTGAGTGGCTGGGTAGATATTATCAACCTTGTGGACTGCAGTGTCTGTGAAACAGGTAAGTATAGGCCCTAAAAAGATTTCCCAGAGTGTGTATATTTCATAGAACCTATACGAAGTGAAGTTTTTATACCAAAAGACGCCAACAACGAAACATGAGTTGCATCATTTTGGTTCATGGAACTTCTCTTACTGTGGCCAATAGCTGAGGAAAGAATATAAACCAGGACAAACTTAACAAGTTCAGTTCCCTGTATATATGGGTGTATGTGTGTCTGGTGTTCTTGAAGATGTCCTGAGGTATCTTTTTGGCCTTAGCTGGTGGTCCAAAAATAATGTGTGTTACCTATAGATCCATGGCATGTGTTGTGTGTCACACAGTCTCACGTGCTACATACTGATGCAGAGTTGAAATAAACCCATGGAGACAGGGGCTCTCCTGGTTTCCAGTTACTTGCATCTGAGGGATTTCCAAAACTAAAGCAGCATCTCTTCAGATAGTAACTTTCAGTAGATTTTTCCTTCCATTAACTCTTTTGTCACACTTGAAAATTACTCAAATGTTCTGTATCAGTATCCACCGTATCCTGTAGCAGAGTTGCACAGTTCAGCCATGTGTGTGAAGAAATGCCTGATTTGTTCCAACCCTGCCATCTGCCAGCTGAGGTTGGTTCTGCTGAGCTCTGGTATGGGAGAGGCAGTGGACAGTCACAATGGTGGTTGTGATACTTTCGGTGTCGATTATACTTCCCCCTCAGCTGTATCTTTTTCATGCTAATTGGTCATAGTCTGTTAGGCTGTTCTGGTGCAGAATGAAACAGTGGCACAGTGATAGTTTGTTCTTCAGAATAATTTCTGCCTTATTTTTGCTTTTGGCTGTTCCTAATCACTGAGGTTTTTCATAAAGCTATCACTTATGAGCACAGAATGTTTTTTTAAATGGTCATTGGGAATGTTAAGTTTTTCATACACATTCTCTTTGTGATACTGAGCAACTGCAAAACAGCACAAAACAGTCATTGCAGAGAAGCATCAATGTCCTTCTGCACCTCTTCTGCAATCTGAAAATGGCAGATTGCACAGGATAACTATGCATTTGTGTATATTTTTGAAATTTAACTTGAAAATAGATGTTTTGTTGACATTATTGCTCATCTGTTGGTTAGTTTTCTAAGTTGTTTTTCTTCTCTTATATCTGAAACCATAGCAGAAGCTCTTGCAAATGATAGTGTTTTTTGCTAAGTGTGTAACATGCAGAGCACTGTTCTGTTTCAGGACAGGGACCAGCTGCCACATGAACTTAATTTCCTTCATCAATTTGGGACTATCGGGGAAAAAACAACTACCCCCCCTATTTTTTCAGGCTTAAATAGTATGGATTTTAAGATTTTTGTCTCCGGATGATGAGTACCATAACGCTGGTACAGTAGTGTATGTTTTGAGGATGTCACCTCCATGCACTGATGCTTTTCTGAAGTTAGGGAGCACAGATATCTGAACAGCTGGGCTTTATTCCAGTATTTCTGTGGAAACTGGAGAACAGTTACTGGTGGATCCTGTCACTGCTTGTGACCCCACAGGTTATCAAAGCTAACCACGGGGGTTTAGAGGAGCACTTCGTTTATGTCTCGTGCTTTTGTCTGTGAGAATGATTTCTCCTTTTGCTTGTCATTTTAGTGACATGGTTACAGTTATGTTTTGTATTCAAAATATTTCTCCTTACAGCTAATCTGGAGAAGTTTGAAATACCAGTGAAGATTCGTTTGAGCCCTGATCCTTGGACCCCAGAGACTGGTCTGGTGACAGATGCGTTCAAGCTCAAACGCAAAGAGCTCACAGCATATTATCAAATGGACATTGATCGAATTCTCTGCTACCTTGTCAGACTGTGGATTTTCCCAGGTCTTTTTGGGAAACCATGATTCTGAAGCCTCAAATTTTTAAACATTTA